>NC_091380.1:3666306-3673806 GCF_038502225.1 Cherax quadricarinatus
GGATATCTGGACAGACTGCAAGCCTGGTCTGACAAATGTCACCTGGAGTTTAACCCCAGCAAGTGCAAAGTCATGACGTCTGGGGAAGGACAAGGAAGACAGCAAACGGAGTACGGCCTAGAAGGTCAAAGGTTGCAAAACTCACTCACGGAAAAGGATACTGGGGTGAGCATCATACCGAATACATCTCCTGGGGCGCACATCAGCCAAATAACTGTTGCAGCATATGGTCTCCTAGCAAAGAATAACGTTTCGACATCTAAGGAGTCATTCAAGAAACTATAATGTGAAGTATGCTGTGCCAGTAAGGAACCCACACCTGGTCAAACACGTCAAGAAATTAGTGAAAGTGCAAAAATTTGCAGCAAGACTAGTCCTGGAGTTGAGGGGTATGTCCTACGAGGAGAGGTTAAGGAAAATCAACTTGACGACACTGAAGGACAGAGGGGATAGGGAAGACATTATAACGACATATAAAATACCGAAAGGAATTGACAGGGTGGATAGGGACAGGATGTTTCAGAAATGTGACACAGCAACAAGGGGACACAACTGGAAGTTGAAGACTCAGATGAGTGACAGGAATGTTAGGAAGTACTTCTTCAGTCGTAGAGTTGTCAGGAAGTGGAACAATCTGGAGAGTGATGTAGTGGAGGCAGGATCGATACACAGCTTTAAGAAATATGATAAAGCTCATGGAGCAGGGAGAAAGTGGACCTAGTAGCGGCCAGCAAAGAGGCGGGGCCAGGAGCTATGAATCGACCCCTACAACCACAACTAGGTGAGTACACACACACACACACATCAAGGGAATGAAGGGATAGGCCTACCCCTCAGGGAATTCCCAAGGCTTTTAGGGTAATAGCCAGTCTTCACATACCTCTGTGTTCTCAAATTTATTATCAGTGTACTCCTGAGGGTAATGATATCATTCTCTCTCTCTCTCTCTCTCTCTCTCTCTCTCTCTCTCTCTCTCTCTCTCTCTCTCTCTCTCTCTCTAATCATCTTAATCATATATATGTCGTGCCGAATAGGCAAAACTGGTCAATTAGCAAGAACTCATTTAAAATTAAGTCCTTTCTATAATTTTCTCTTATACGTTTAAAGATATATAATTTTTTTCATTTATATTAATGTAAAAATTAATAATTTTGTACCAAAAGAACCTTACCTTATTATAACAAGCGCAATTTAATTTAGCCTAATCCAACTAAATATATTTTAGATAAGTTTACAATAATTTAATAATAAACACAATGAAATATATATTTTTCGTTAGGTTCAGAATGATTTTTGCGAAATTATCGCATACACAAATTATCGATTGTCTTATTCGGCAAGAAGGGCGTTGCTATTTAAGCCAAAATCGCAAATTTTACCTATTCGGCACGACACACACACACAAAGTTTCGGAGCTCAGGGAAATGTCCTATGAAGAAAGGTTGAGGGAAATCGGCCTGACGGCACTGGAGGACAGGAGGGTCAGAGGAGACATAATAACGACATACAAAATACTGCGTGGAATAGATAAGGTGGTCAGAGACAGGATGTTCCAGAGATGGGACACAGAAACAAGGGGTCACAAATTGGAAGCTGAAGACTCAGATGAGTCACAGAGATGTTAGGAAGTATTTCTTCAGTCATAGAGTGGTCAGGAAGTGGAATAGTCTAGCAAGTGATGTAGTGGAGGCAGGAACCATACATACCTGGAGTTTACCTGGAGAGAGTTCCGGGGGTCAACGCCCCCGCGGCCCGGTCTGTGACCAGGCCTCCTTAGGTCAGTGTCCCAGGATGCGACCCACACCAGTCGACTAACACCAGAGCTTTAAGACGAGGTATGACAAAGCTCAGGGATCAGAGAGAGAGAAGACCTAGTAGCGATCAGTGAAGAGGCGGGGCCTGGAGCGGAGTCTCGACCCCTGCAACCACAATAAGGTGCATACATACACGTGTGATATTCACACTCGGAGGTATGTATCTCAGTATATATACACTGAGAGGTGCACCTCTTAATGTATATACACCGAAGGGTGTTAATCGCTTAGTTATTTTCAATATTAAACCATTCTTGACTGGCGGTGTACAAGCGACATGCAGCCTTAATGACCCTCTCGTAGGTGATAACTTCCAACCCATTTAAGCCCAGATACGTCGCCACTTTCCGCCTTATATCACTACATAACACGACAGTATTACGCGCCAAATTACCTTCCTATTAAGCAAAAGATGCGGAAATTTACACAACACAACACAATTTCGCCTGCTAGAAACGCCTCCTGATTGGCCCCCTGCCTTCTCTTCCGGGCAATAGAGCAGCCAATGATGGTTGAGGAAACAGCTTCCAAGGTCTTGTGATCTTGCGTCTGGTGATGTTACATATGCTCACTGCTGCCTTTAATATAAGAACATAAAAAGGAGCACTGCAGCAGGCCTACTGGACCATGCTAGACAGGCGCAAGTCACCTACTGGCCCATGATAGGCAGGTCCAAGTCACCTACTGGCCCATTCTACGCAGGTCCAAGTCACCTAGTGGCCCATGCTAGGCAGGTCCTAGTCACCTACTGCCCATGCTAGGCAGGTCCTAGTCACCTACTGGCCCATGCTAGGCAGGTCCAAGTCATCTACTGGCCCACGTTAGGCAGGCACAAGTCAATTACTGGCCCATGCTAGGCAGGTCCTAGTCACCTAGTGGTCCATGCTAGGCAGGTCCAAGTCACCTACTGGCCCATGTTAGGCAGGTCCTAGTCACTTACTGGTCCATGCTAGGCAGGTCCAAGTCACCTACTGGCCCATTCTAGGCAGGTCCAAGTCACCTATTGGCCCATGCTAGGCAGGTCCTAGTCACCTAGTGGTCCATGCTAGGCAGGTCCAAGTCACTTACTGGCCCACGCTAGACAGATCCTAGTCACCTAGTGGTCCATGCAAGGCAGGTCCAAGTCACCTACTGGCCCATGTTAGGCAGGTCCTAGTCACCTAGTGATTCATGCTAGGCAGGTCCAAGTCACCTACTGGCCCATTCTAGAAAGGTCCAAGTCACCTATTGGCCCATGCTAGGCAGATCCTAGTCACCTAGTGGTCCATGCTAGGCAGGTCCAAGTCACTTACTGGCCCATGCTAGGCAGGTCCAAGTCCCCTACGGTCCATGCTAGGCAGGTCCAAGTCACCTACTGGCCCATGTTAGGCAGGTCCTAGTCACCTAGTGATTCATGCTAGGCAGGTCCAAGTCACCTACTGGCCCATGCTAGGCAGGTCCAAGTCCCCTACGGTCCATGCTAGGCAGGTCCAAGTCACCTAGTGGCCCATGCTAGGCAGGTCCTAGTCACCTACTGGCCCATGCTAGGCAGGTCCTAGTCACCTACTGGTCCATGCTAGGCAGGTCCAAGTCAGCTACTGGCCCATTCTAGGCAGATCCAAGTCACCTATTGGCCCATACTAGGCAGGCCCAAGTCATCTACTGGCCCATGCTAGGCAGGTCCAAGTCACCTTCTGGCTCACGCTAGGCAGGCACAAGTCACCTACTGGCCCATGATAGGCAGGTCCTAGTCACCAAGTGGTCCATGCTAGGCAGGTCCAAGTCACCTAGTGGCCCATGCTAGGCAGGTCCAAGTCACCTAGTGGCCCATGCTAGGCAGGTCCTAGTCACCTAGTGGTCCATGCAAGGCAGGTCCAAGTCACCTACTGGCCCATGCTAGGCAGGTCCTAGTCACCTATTGATTCATGCTAGGCAGGTCCAAGTCACCTACTGGCCCATGCTAGGCAGGTCCAAGTCCCCTACGGTCCATGCTAGGCAGGTCCAAGTCACCTACTGGCCCATGCTAGGCAGGTCCTAGTCACCTACTGGCCCATGCTAGGCAGGTCCTAGTCACCTACTGGTCCATTCTAGGCAGATCCAAGTCATCTACTGGTCCATGCTAGGCAGGTCCAAGTCACCTTCTGGCTCACGCTAGGCAGGCATAAGTCACCTACTGGCCCATGATAGGCAGGTCCTAGTCACCTAGTGGTCCATGCTAGGCAGGTCCAAGTCACCTAGTGGCCCATGCTAGGCAGGTCCAAGTCACCTAGTGGCCCATGCTAGGCAGGTCCAAGTCACCTACGGTCCATGACAGGCAGGTCCTAGTCACCTACTGGCCCATGCTAGGCAGGTCCAAGTCATCTAGTGGCCCATGCTAGGCAGGCCCAAGTCGCCTACGGTCCATGCTAGGCAGGTCCAAGTCACCTACTGGCCCATGCTAGGCAGGTCCAAGTCACCTAGTGGCCCATGCTAGGCAGGTCCAAGTCACCAACTGGCCCATGCTAGGCAGGTCCAAGTCACCTAGTGGTCCATGCTAGGCAGGTCCTAGTCACCTACTGGCCCATGCTAGGCAGGTCCTAGTCACCTACTGATCCATGCTAGGCAGGTCCAAGTCACCTACTGGCCCATGCTAGACAGGTCCAAGTCCCCTAGTGACCCATGCTAGGCAGGTCCTAGTCACCTACTGATCCACGCTAGGCAGGCACAAGTCACCTACTGGCGCATGCTAGGCAGGTCCAAGTCACCTAGTGACTCACTCTAGGCAGGAACAAGTCACCTAGTGGCCCACGCTAGGCAGGCACAAGTCACCTAGTGGCCCACGCTAGGCAGGCACAAGTCACCTAGTGGCCCACGCTAGGTAGGCACAAGTCACCTAGTGGCCCACGCTAGGCAGGCACAAGTCACCTAGTGGCCCACGCTAGGCAGGCACAAGTCACCTAGTGGCCCACGCTAGGCAGGCACAAGTCACCTACTGGCCCATGCTAGGCAGGTCCAAGTCACCTAGTGGTCCACGCTAGGCAGGCACAAGTCACCTAGTGGCCCACGCTAGGCAGGTCCAAGTCACCTAGTGGCCCACGCTAGGCAGGTCCAAGTCACCTAGTGGCCCACGCTAGGCAGGCCCAAGTCACCTAGTGGCCCACGCTAGGCAGGCACAAGTCACCTAGTGGCCCACGCTAGGCAGGCACAAGTCACCTAGTGGTCCACGCTAGGCAGGCACAAGTCACCTAGTGGCCCACGCTAGGCAGGCACAAGTCACCTAGTGGCCCACGCTAGGCAGGCACAAGTCACCTAGTGGTCCACGCTAGGCAGGCACAAGTCACCTAGTGGCCCACGCTAGGCAGGCACAAGTCACCTAGTGGTCCACGCTAGGCAGGCACAAGTCACCTAGTGGCCCACGCTAGGCAGGCACAAGTCACCTAGTGGCCCACGCTAGGCAGGCACAAGTCACCTAGTGGCCCACGCTAGGCAGGCACAAGTCACCTAGTGGCCCACGCTAGGCAGGTACAAGTCACCTAGTGGCCCACGCTAGGCAGGCACAAGTCACCTAGTGGCCCACGCTAGGCAGGCACAAGTCACCTAGTGGCCCACGCTAGGCAGGTCCAAGTCACCTAGTGGTCCACGCTAGGCAGGCACAAGTCACCTAGTGGCCCACGCTAGGCAGGTCCAAGTCACCTAGTGGCCCACGCTAGGCAGGTCCAAGTCACCTAGTGGCCCACGCTAGGCAGGTCCAAGTCACCTAGTGGCCCACGCTAGGCAGGTCCAAGTCACCTAGTGGCCCACGCTAGGCAGGCACAAGTCACCTAGTGGCCCATGCTAGGCAGGTCCAAGTCACCTAGTGGTCCACGCTAGGCAGGCACAAGTCACCTAGTGGCCCACGCTAGGCAGGTCCAAGTCACCTAGTGGCCCACGCTAGGCAGGTCCAAGTCACCTAGTGGCCCACGCTAGGCAGGTCCAAGTCACCTAGTGGCCCACGCTAGGCAGGCACAAGTCACCTAGTGGCCCATGCTAGGCAGGTCCAAGTCACCTAGTGGTCCACGCTAGGCAGGCACAAGTCACCTAGTGGCCCACGCTAGGCAGGTCCAAGTCACCTAGTGGCCCACGCTAGGCAGGCACAAGTCACCTAGTGGCCCACGCTAGGCAGGCACAAGTCACCTAGTGGCCCACGCTAGGCAGGCACAAGTCACCTAGTGGCCCACGCTAGGCAGGTCCAAGTCACCTAGTGGTCCACGCTAGGCAGGCACAAGTCACCTAGTGGCCCACGCTAGGCAGGTCCAAGTCACCTAGTGGCCCACGCTAGGCAGGTCCAAGTCACCTAGTGGCCCACGCTAGGCAGGTCCAAGTCACCTAGTGGCCCACGCTAGGCAGGTCCAAGTCACCTAGTGGCCCACGCTAGGCAGGCACAAGTCACCTAGTGGCCCATGCTAGGCAGGTCCAAGTCACCTAGTGGTCCACGCAAGGCAGGCACAAGTCACCTAGTGGCCCACGCTAGGCAGGTCCAAGTCACCTAGTGGCCCACGCTAGGCAGGTCCAAGTCACCTAGTGGCCCACGCTAGGCAGGTCCAAGTCACCTAGTGGCCCACGCTAGGCAGGCACAAGTCACCTAGTGGCCCATACTAGGCAGGTCCAAGTCACCTAGTGGTCCACGCTAGGCAGGCACAAGTCACCTAGTGGCCCACGCTAGGCAGGTCCAAGTCACCTAGTGGCCCACGCTAGGCAGGCACAAGTCACCTAGTGGCCCACGCTAGGCAGGCACAAGTCACCTAGTGGCCCACGCTAGGCAGGCACAAGTCACCTAGTGGCCCATGCTAGGCAGGTCCAAGTCACCTAGTGGTCCACGCTAGGCAGGCACAAGTCACCTAGTGGCCCACGCTAGGCAGGTCCAAGTCACCTAGTGGCCCACGCTAGGCAGGCACAAGTCACCTAGTGGCCCACGCTAGGCAGGCACAAGTCACCTAGTGGCCCACGCTAGGCAGGCACAAGTCACCTAGTGGCCCATGCTAGGCAGGTCCAAGTCACCTAGTGGTCCACGCTAGGCAGGCACAAGTCACCTAGTGGCCCACGCTAGGCAGGTCCAAGTCACCTAGTGGCCCACGCTAGGCAGGTCCAAGTCACCTAGTGGCCCACGCTAGGCAGGCACAAGTCACCTAGTGGCCCATGCTAGGCAGGTCCAAGTCACCTAGTGGTCCACGCAAGGCAGGCACAAGTCACCTAGTGGCCCACGCTAGGCAGGTCCAAGTCACCTAGTGGCCCACGCTAGGCAGGTCCAAGTCACCTAGTGGCCCACGCTAGGCAGGTCCAAGTCACCTAGTGGCCCACGCTAGGCAGGCACAAGTCACCTAGTGGCCCATGCTAGGCAGGTCCAAGTCACCTAGTGGTCCACGCTAGGCAGGCACAAGTCACCTAGTGGCCCACGCTAGGCAGGTCCAAGTCACCTAGTGGCCCACGCTAGGCAGGCACAAGTCACCTAGTGGCCCACGCTAGGCAGGTCCAAGTCACCTAGTGGCCCACGCTAGGCAGGCACAAGTCACCTAGTGGCCCACGCTAGGCAGGCACAAGTCACCTAGTGGCCCACGCTAGGCAGGCACAAGTCACCTAGTGGCCCATGCTAGGCAGGTCCAAGTCACCTAGTGGTCCACGCTAGGCAGGCACAAGTCACCTAGTGGCCCACGCTAGGCAGGCACAAGTCACCTACTGGCCCACGCTAGGC
>NC_091380.1:3678806-3708806 GCF_038502225.1 Cherax quadricarinatus
CCACAGCTTAATAAAGGTCCAGGATCGAAACATCGTCTCTAAAGTTTTAACCCTAAAGCGTGGGATATTTGTCAATTCCAGCCACTGTATTGTGGTTATTTGCGAATTATTTCGGCCATACAGTTGTTGGTTTTGTTTCAGACACGATATTGTGATAAATTCTCAAATGTTCCACCCACGGTATTGTGAATTATTTTAATTATTGTTTCAGCCATGGTATTGTGGCTGTGTGAATTGTTTCAGCCATGGTATTGTGGCTGTGTGTGAATTGTTTCAGCCATGGTATTGTGGCTGTGTGTGAATTGTTTCAGCCATGGTATTGTGGCTGTGTGTGAATTGTTTCAGCCATGGTATTGTGGCTGTGTGTGAATTGTTTCAGCCATGGTATTGTGAGTTATTTGTGAATTGTTTCAGCCATGGTATTGTGGCTGTGTGTGAATTGTTTTAGCCATGGTATTGTGGCTGTGTGTGAATTGTTTCAGCCATGGTATTGTGGCTGTGTGTGAATTGTTTCAGCCATGGTATTGAGTTATTTGTGAATTGTTTCAGCCATGGTATTGTGGCTGTGTGAATTGTTTCAGCCATGGTATTGTGGCTGTGTGAATTGTTTCAGCCATGGTATTGTGGCTGTGTGAATTGTTTCAGCCATGGTATTGTGGCTGTGTGTGAATTGTTTCAGCCATGGTATTGAGTTATTTGTGAATTGTTTCAGCCATGGTATTGAGTTATTTGTGAATTGTTTCAGCCATGGTATTGTGGCTGTGCGTGAATTGTTTCAGCCATGGTATTGAGTTGTTTGTGAATTGTTTCAGCCATGGTATTGTGGCTGTGCGTGAATTGTTTCAGCCATGGTATTGTGGCTGTGTGTGAATTGTTTCAGCCATGGTATTGTGGCTGTGTGTGAATTGTTTCAGCCATGGTATTGAGTTATTTGTGAATTGTTTCAGTCATGGTATTGAGTTATTTGTGAACTGTTTCAGCCATGGTATTGAGTTATTTGTGAATTGTTTCAGCCATGGTATTAGTACTTCCATTCTGCTTAATTACCAAATATAAATTAAAATACACGCGCTAAACCCGTATGGTCATACAGCAACATATACTAAAGCCTCATACAAAGACCTAATGCGTTTACAACAGTTTAATTTGATATTATATAGCTGCACACTCTTAAGTAAGAGGGTAATTCTGCATATATGAAAATACTGCTCTGTTATACACAGGAGTATAATCTGCATAATAGACAAGAGTATAACCTGGTATTATATAAATGAGTTTCAGTATTATACACAGGGGTATAATCTGGTATTATACACAAGCGTATAATCAGTATAAGAGTGAATGGTATTATAAACAAGAGTGTAATTTGGTATTATACATACTGGTATAATTCTGTATTATATACAAAAGAAAACGATATATACTTTTCTTTACATTCCAATCGTTCAGAACATCGTAGTATTGCAAAAAAAAAAAAAAAAAAACTCACACGAGGCTGTCGGGCAGCAGTATCAAACACACTTGTAGCAGAGAATCCTCTTAATACATTCCTATCAAAATTTTGAATATGAAGTAAATAAGAGTGATATTCCATACACTAGCTGAAATTAATTCCACAACACACACACCAGGGTTTGAGATAGCATGTAAAACAATATATATGTATATATATAGATGGGGTGGACCTCTGGTGTAAATTGTGGGACCCATCGCCTCGGAGAAGTGGATAAAAAGGTTTCAGGAAGAATATTTGGATTTCTTCCTAAAGCCGTATATATATATATATATATATATATATATATATATATATATATATATATATATATATATATATATATATATATATATATATATATATATAATGCAAAACCTTTCTGAAAAATATAGTGAGTTTCCGAGTGTTTTCGTGATTTCTCACATTATTAAGGAACTGTAAAAATAAGAGGACAGCAGAAGACTGTTCTATTATAACAGTTATAATATTGTTAACATTTAAATAGAAAATGTCACTCAAAACAGGAAAATTCTATTAGGTTTGGGTTCACAAAGCCTGTCCAAGAATAATTGTGTTAAGTCTGTCTTACTCTGGTGAGCTTCGAAAATACGCGAGTTTTACCGTTACTGTTGACTAGCTGGGTAGCTTACCCCAAGTGTGTGTACTCTCCTATTTGTGGTTGCATGGGTCGAGACTCAGCTCCTGGCCCCATGTGTGTGTGTATTAACCTAATTGTGGTTGCAGGGGTCGATACTCAGCTCCTGGCCCCATGTGTGTGTGTATTAACCTAATTGTGGTTGCAGGGGTCGATACTCAGCTCCTGGGCCCATGTGTGTGTGTATTAACCTAATTGTGGTTGCAGGGGTCGATACTCAGCTCCTGGCCCCATGTGTGTGTGTGTATTAACCTAATTGTGGTTGCAGGGGTCGATACTCAGCTCCTGGCCCCATGTGTGTGTGTATTAACCTAATTGTGGTTGCAGGGGTCGATACTCAGCTCCTGGCCCCATGTGTGTGTGTGTATTAACCTAATTGTGGTTGCAGGGGTCGATACTCAGCTCCTGGCCCCATATGTGTGTGTGTGTGTGTGTGTGTGTGTATTCACCTAATTATGGTTGGAAGGGTCGATGCACAGTTCCTGGCCCCGCCTCTTCGCATGTCGCTACTGGGTCCATTCTGCTCCAAGAGCTTTATCGTGCTTCTCTTTAAGCTATGTACATGTGTACATAGCTATGTACATGTGGCCCGGTGGCCTGGTGGCTAAAGCTCCCGCTTCACACACGGAGGACCCGGGTTCGATTCCCGGCGGGTGGAAACATTTCGACACGTTTCCTTACACCTGTTGTCCTGTTCACCTAGCAGCAAATAGGTACCTGGGTGTTAGTCGACTGGTGTGGGTCGCATCCTGGGGGACAAGATTAAGGACCACAATGGAAATAAGTTACAGTCCTCGATGACGCACTGACTTTCTTGGGTTATCCTGGGTGGCTAACCCTCCGGGGTTAAAAATCCGAACGAAATCTTTCTCTCTCTCTCTCTCTCTCTCTCTCTCTATATATATATATATATATATATATATATATATATATATATATATATATATATATATATATATATATATATATATGTATGTGTGTGTGTGTGTCGTGCCGAATATGTAAAACTGGTCAATTAGCAAGAACTCATGTAAAATTAAGTTCTTTCTGAAATTTTCTCTTATGCCTTTAAAGATATATTTTCATTAATGTTAATGTAAAAACTTTTAATTTTGCACCAAAAGTATCTTAGAAAACTTACATAACCTTATTATAAGAAGAACAATTTATTTTAGCCTAACCCAACTAAATGTATTTTAAATACGTTTACAGTAATTTAATACTAAATAAACACAATGAAATATATTTTTTTCGTAATGTTTAGAATGATGTTTGCGAAATTATTGAATACACAAATGTTCGCTTGTCCTGTATGGCAAGATGAGCGTTGCTATTTAAGCCAAGATCGCAAGTTCTGCCTATTCGGCACGACATATTATATATATATATATATAAAATATATATATATATAAAATATATATATATATATATATATATATATATATATATATAAAAACACTGATCTCTGGCCAGAGATCAGTGTTTGTGTATATTTCGCATGCTCTCGCGAATTCCTTGCATATATATATATATATATATATATATATATATATATATATATATATATATACGTATTCATCTACTTGTACTCGCCTATTTGTGGTTGCAGGGGACGAGTCGTAGCTCATGGACCGCCTTTTCGCTGAACCTGACTAGGTATGTGTATGTGTGAGCAAGCGTGCGTGCTAAGAGCAAATTATTATTATTATTATTATTATAATCAAGGGGAAGCGCTAAACCCGTAGGGTTATACAGCGCCGGGGGGGATGTGGAAGGCATTCAGGCTTAATTTGGGGAACTGGAGCACAGATCCAATTCCCTAAATCAAGAGCCCCTCACCAACTTCAAGGAACCTTCCGTGAGGGGCTAAGAGCAAAGTTTGCTGGGATTTATACGTGTAATGTTCCACCCATTCATTACCATTTCACTGCAAAACGAGTTGTGAATGGAGGTAAGTGAGGCGTGGAAGGAAGATGGATACGCAGGGGCTGAACCACAATGCCAAAAAGGTGGATTGAAAGTGTCTGAGAATACAAACGTACACTAATATATACATTAGTACAAACATACGCCAGTACAGTAAAACATATGTACAGCGGTATTCTTAGCCGGTGTTGAATATATTATATGTAATCTCAGCGGCCCTCCTGTAGTCAATAGGCTTTAAACCCCCATTAACCAACCAGCCAATACAGTCTCCCGACTTGATGTATATAGCCCAGCCTACATTATTTTTTTTTTAAACATTGTGAGAGATTACGTGAGTGAATTTCACAGGTACAATCTTGAATTAACATTCTAAACATAACTGGGGAGATTATAATTATGGGGGAGCGCTAAACCCGTAGAATTATACAGCGCATGTTGGGGGGTGAAAGGTATTCAGGCTTAATTCAGGGAACTGGAGCACAGATCCAATTCCCTAGATCAAGAGCCCCTCACCAGCGTCAAGCAACCTTCCGTAAGGGGCTAACTGGGGAGAACTCTGGCACATCTTAAACTACTGTAGTTGTACCTGGGAGAGACAGATGGGTCAAGTGTGTTATGGCACTGTCCCTCCTTCATGGCCACCTTCACATGACACTGTCCCTCCTTCATGCCCACCTTCACATGGCACTGTCCCTCCTTCATGCCCACCTTCACATGACACTGTCCCTCCTTCATGGCCACCTTCACATGACACTGTCCCTCCTTCATGGCCACCTTCACATGACACTGTCCCTCCTTCATGGCCACCTTCACATGGCACTGTCCCTCCTTCATGCCCACCTTCACATGACACTGTCCCTCCTTCATGCCCACCTTCACATGACACTGTCCCTCCTTCATGCCCACCTTCACATGACACTGTCCCTCCTTCAAGCCCACCTTCACATGACACTGTCCCTCCTTCATGCCCACCTTCACATGACACTGTCCCTCCTTCATGCCCACCTTCACATGACACTGTCCCTCCTTCATGCCCACCTTCACATGGCACTGTCCCTCCTTCATGCCCACCTTCACATGACACTGTCCCTCCTTCATGCCCACCTTCACATGACACTGTCCCTCCTTCATGCCCACCTTCACATGACACTCCCTCCTTCATATGACTGTCCCTCCTTCATGCCCACCTTCACATGACACTCCCTCCTTCATGCCCACCTTCACATGACACTCCCTCCTTCCTGCCCACCTTCACATGACACTGTCCCTCCTTCACACCCACCTTCACATGACACTGTCCCTCCTTAACGCCCACCTTCAAATGACACTCCCTCCTTCATGCCCACCTTCACATGACACTCCCTCCTTCATGCCCACCTTCACATGACACTGTCCCTCCTTCACGCCCACCTTCACATGACTCTGTCCCTCCTTCACGCCCACCTTCACATGACACTCCCTCCTTCATGCCCACCTTCACATGACTGTCCCTCCTTCACGCCCACCTTCACATGACACTGTCCCTCCTTCACGCCCACCTTCACATGACACTCCCTTCTTCATGCCCACCTACACATGACACTCCCTCCTTCATGCCCACCTTCACATGACACTCCCTCCTTCATGCCCACCTTCACATGACACTCCCTCCTTCACGCCCACCTTCACATGACACTCCCTCCTTCATGCCCACCTTCACATGACACTCCCTCCTTCACGCCCACCTTCACATGACACTCCCTCCTTCACGCCCGCCTTCACATGACACTCCCTCCTTCATGCCCACCTTCACATGACACTCCCTCCTTCACGCCCACCTTCACATGACACTCCCTCCTTCATGCCCACCTTCACATGACACTGTCCCTCCTTCACGCCCACCTTCACATGACACTCCCTCCTTCATGCCCACCTTCACATGACACTGTCCTTCCTTCACGCCCACCTTCACATGACACTCCCTCCTTCATGCCCACCTTCACATGACACTGTCCCTCCTTCATGCCCACCTTCACATGACACTCCCTCCTTCATGCCCACCTTCACATGACACTGTCCCTCCTTCACGCCCACCTTCACATGACACTCCCTCCTTCATGCCCACCTTCACATGACACTGTCCCTCCTTCATGCCCACCTTCACATGACACTGTCCTTCCTTCATGCCCACCTTCACATGACACTGTCCCTCCTTCATGCCCACCTTCACATGATACTCCCTCCTTCACGCCCACCTTCACATGACACTGTCCCTCCTTCATGCCCACCTTCTTACCTCCCTAAACTCACATATATATATATATATATATATATATATATATATATATATATATATATATATATATATATATATATATATATATATATATATATATATATATATATATATATATATATATATATATATATATATATAATTATATATATATATATATATATATATATATATATATATATATATATATATATATATTATATATATATTAATATATATATATATATATATATATATATTAATATATATATATATATATATATATATTAATATATATATAATATATATATATATATATATATATATATATATATATATATATATATATATATATATATATATATATATTTATGTATATATACATATTTATGTATAATATATATAAAGAAAAATTATTAGACTTGACAAATTTTACATAATTTGTTAGTATCTTAAATATAAGACAATTATAATAATCAAAATATAAATTACATAATTTCCATTACAAAAACGGGAAATATACCAAATTATGGTGTTGACATATCCTAGCGTCTATCTATCGATAGAAAACTAATACTTGCCAAAAAAATAGACACATTACCTGTAGTAAGATTTAATTCGGACTGGAAGACGTATATTATATTTGATGATACTTGTTGAGGACGATGTTGATTCTCCAGCAGCAGTTTACGTTTTCATTCGTATCATCTTTATTTTGATAGTTTCATTGTATATCTCCATTCTTCCAGATACACGGTAAATTCACTTATTATACACAACACTATATTTAACGATACTATTTATATCGGCTTAGATTAAACGAGATTAATTCCCCATAAATTCCTGCTCTTACCTGTATTATTGCGCCATTTTCGTCGATCTTCTTAACGTTGGGTCTCCCAATACATCTTTTGAAATAATTTAATAACACTTCCAGGTGTGTACTACACTTTCATTATTGAAATATTAATTTCCTCTAAATTACAACATTTTCACTTTATTCAACTCCTTACAAAATATAAGAAAATAATAATGTTAATTCTCATGTCAGAACATCTTTTAAAAGTCACTGCAGATAAACATTTTTATTCTCATCAATTCTTACACAAAAACTACAGGAAAATTATGCAATATTTTCCACAGACATGAAGGGAAATGAAACTTATATCACTACAGCAATTCACCTACATGAGGCTTCATAAAGCACTCGATGAAACCTCATTTACGTGGAGCTTCGTATTAATCAGTCTCATATACGCCTTTTTAACTATAGTGTCCCCGGATAATAGTCTTAAATCAGATAATAACAGTGTAGCTAAGTAACCAGACTTACAGCAGCCACCTCACAAACACTGTTAAAAAAAACCAGAGGATCACTGTATTGCAGTGAATCCTAAGATGGTGATGCTCTTGGTTGATTAATTAGGTTTAAAGCTTATTACAAGACGATCGAAGACTCTATATAACCTGTTAACACTTAGTCTATGTGATCCTGACTTATATATATATATATATATATATATATATATATATATATATATATATATATATATATATATATATATATATATATCGCAAATATCGCAAACTAAGCGATACAAGATGCAAAACAGCCACCGGGGGGGGGGGGGGGAATAGAATGATAGCTCTAGGCCTTTCGTGTTGCAATCACTGTCATCAGGAGCTTGCAAATTTGCAGAAAAGAGGAGATTGTCCACACAACACGAAAGGCCTAGAGCTATCATTCTACTCCCCGTGGTTGTTTTGTATATATATATATATATATATATATATATATATATATATAATATATATATATATATATATATATATATATATATATATATATATATATATATATATATATATATATATATATATATCAGGTATTGAAGGTAAAACTGGGATGAGAGAATGGTAAGAGGCTTTTAGTGTTCCCTATTTCCTGTCGAGACGTGAAAATATACCTTCCACTTTTTCCACCTTTCCACCACCACACTCTTTCCAACTCCAATACTCAATGACCCGTACGAGTTTACCACTTATTTTTTATTTAATAAAACAATTTCCACCACCACCACAAAAAAATGGAAATTGAAATTCTATATGTCCAATGGACGATTTATATTGTACAGGTGTTGGAGGCTATCAACCAGGTGTTGGAGGCCATCAACCAGGTGTTGGAGACCATCAACCAGGTGTTGGAGGCCATCAACCAGGTGTTGGAGGCCATCAACCAGGTGTTGGAGGCCATCAACCAGGTGTTGGAGGCCATCAACCAGGTGTTGGAGGCTATCAACCAGGTGTTGGAGGCCATCAATCAGGTGTTGGAGGCCATCAACCAGCTGTTGGAGGCCATCAACCAGGTGTTGGAGGCCATCAACCAGGCGTTGGAGGTCATCAACCAGGTGTTGGAGGCCATCAACCAGGTGTTGGAGGTCATCAACCAGGTGTTGGAGGCCATCAACCAGGTGTTGGAGGCTATCAACCAGGTGTTGGAGGCCATCAACCAGGTGTTGGAGGCCATCAACCAGGTGTTGGAGGCCATCAACCAGGTGTTGGAGGTCATCAACCAGGTTCTGGAGGCCATCAACCAGGTGCTGGGGGTCATCAACCAGGTGTTGGAGGCCATCAACCAGGTGTTGGAGGTCATCAACCAGGTGCTGGAGGCCATCAACCAGATTGATGCTGCCTGTTTCATCTCAGCATTGACATAACAAATACAAATTCTCAGTCTAGTATATATATATATATATATATATATATATATATATATATATATATATATATATATATATATATATATATATATATTTATATATAGTTTTTTTTTATCACACTGGCCGATTCCCACCAAGGCAGGGTGGCCCGAAAAAGAAAAACTTTCACCATCATTCACTCCATCACTGTCTTGCCAGAAGGGTGCTTTACACTACAGTTTTTAAACTGCAACATTAACACCTCTCCTTCAGAGTGCAGGCACTGTACTTACCATCTCCAGGACTCAAGTCCGGCCTGCCGGTTTCCCTGAACCCCTTCATAAATGTTACTTTGCTCACACTCCAACAGCACGTCAAGTATTAAAAACCATTTGTCTCCATTCACGCCTATCAAACACGCTCACGCATGCCTGCTGGAAGTCCAAGCCCCTCGCACACAAAACCTCCTTTACCCCCTCCATCCAACCTTTCCTAGGCCGACCCCTACCCCGCCTTCCTTCCACTACAGACTGATACACTCTTGAAGTCATTCTGTTTCGCTCCATTCTCTCTACATGTCCGAACCACCTCAACAACCCTTCCTCAGCCCTCTGGACAAAAGTTTTGGTAATCCCGCACCTCCTCCTAACTTCCAAACTACGAATTCTCTGCATTATATTCACACCACACATTGCTCTCAGACATGACATCTCCACTGCCTCCAGCCTTCTCCTCGCTGCAACATTCATCACCCATGCTTCACACCCATATAAGAGCGTTGGTACAACTATACTCTCATACATTCCCCTCTTTGCCTCCAAGGACAAAGTTCTTTGTCTCCACAGACTCCTAAGTGCACCACTCACCCTTTTCCCCTCATCAATTCTATGATTCACCTCATCTTTCATAGACCCATCTGCTGACACGTCCACTCCCAAATATCTGAATACATTCACCTCCTCCATACTCTCTCCCTCCAATCTGATATCCAATCTTTCATCACCTAATTTTTTTATCCTCATAACCTTACTCTTTCCTGTATTCACCTTTAATTTTCTTCTTTTGCACACCCTACCAAATTCATCCACCAATCTCTGCAACTTCTCTTCAGAATCTCCCAAGAGCACAGTGTCATCAGCAAAGAGCAGCTGTGACAACTCCCACTTTGTGTGTGATTCTTTATCTTTTAACTCCACGCCTCTTGCCAAGACCCTCGCATTTACTTCTCTTACAACCCCATCTATAAATATATTAAACAACCACGGTGACATCACACATCCTTGTGTAAGGCCTACTTTTACTGGGAAATAATTTCCCTCTTTCCTACATACTCTAACTTGAGCCTCACTATCCTCGTAAAAACTCTTCACTGCTTTCAGTAACCTACCTCCTAAACCATACACTTGCAACATCTGCCACATTGCCCCCCTATCCACCCTGTCATACGCCTTTTCCAAATCCATAAATGCCACAAAGACCTCTTTAGCCTTATCTAAATACTGTTCACTTATATGTTTCACTGTAAACACCTGGTCCACACACCCCCTACCTTTCCTAAAGCCTCCTTGTTCATCTGCTATCCTATTCTCCGTCTTACTCTTAATTCTTTCAATAATAACTCTACCATACACTTTACCAGGTACACTCAACAGACTTATCCCCCTATAAATTTTGCACTCTCTTTTATCCCCTTTGCCTTTATACAAAGGAACTATGCATGCTCTCTGCCAATCCCTAGGTACCTTACCCTCTTCCATACATTTATTAAATAATTGCACCAACCACTCCAAAACTATATCCCCACCTGCTTTTAACATTTCTATCTTTATCCCATCAATCCCGGCTGCCTTACCCCCTTTCATTTTACCTACTGCCTCACGAACTTCCCCCACACTCACAACTGGCTCTTCCTCACTCCTACAAGATGTTATTCCTCCTTGCCCTAGACACGAAATCACAGCTTCCCTATCTTCATCAACATTTAACAATTCCTCAAAATATTTCCTCCATCTTCCCAATACCTCTAACTCTCCATTTAATAACTCTCCTCTCCTATTTTTAACTGACAAATTCATTTGTTCTCTAGGCTTTCTTAACTTGTTAATCTCACTCCAAAACTTTCTTATTTTCAACAAAATTTGTTGATAACATCTCACCCACTCTCTCATTTGCTCTCTTTTTACATTGCTTCACCACTCTCTTAACCTCTCTCTTTTTCTCCATATACTCTTCCCTCCTTGCATCACTTCTACTTTGTAAAAACTTCTCATATGCTAACTTTTTCTCCCTTACTGCTCTCTTTACATCATCATTCCACCAATCGCTCCTCTTCCCTCCCGCACCCACTTTCCTGTAACCACAAACTTCTGCTGAACACTCTAACACTACATTTCTAAACCTACCCCATACCTCTTCGATCCCATTTCCTATGCTCCCATTAGCCTATCTATCCTCCAATAGCTGTTTATATCTTACCCTAACTGCCTCCTCTTTTAGTTTATAAACCTTCACCTCTCTCTTCCCTGATGCTTCTATTCTCCTTGTATCCCATCTACCTTTTACTCTCAGTGTAGCTACAACTAGAAAGTGATCTGATGTATCTGTGGCCCCTCTATAAACATGTACATCCTGAAGTTTACTCAACAGTCTTTTATCTACCAATACATAATCCAACAAACTACTGTCATTTTGCCCTACATCATATCTTGTATACTTATTTATCCTATTTTTCTTAAAATATGTATTACCTATAACTAAACCCCTTTCTATACAAAGTTCAATCAAAGGGCTCCCATTATCATTTACACCTGGCACCCCAAACTTACCTACCACACCCTCTCTAAAAGTTTCTCCTACTTTAGCATTCAGGTCCCCTACCACAATTACTCTCTCACTTGGTTCAAAGGCTCCTACACATTCACTTAACATCTCCCAAAATCTCTCTCTCTCCTCTGCATTCCTCTCTTCTCCAGGTGCATACACGCTTATTATGACCCACTTCTCGCATCCAACCTTTACTTTAATCCACATAATTCTTGAATTTACACATTCATATTCTCTTTTCTCCTTCCATAACTGATCATTCAACATTACTGCTCTAACTCTCTCAGATACTCCAGATTTAATCCCATTTATTTCCCCCCACCGAAACTCCCCTACCCCCTTCAGCTTTGTTTCGCTTAGGGCCAGGACATCCAACTTCTTTTCATTCATAACATCAGCAATCATCTGTTTCTTGTCATCTGCACTACATCCACGCACATTCAAGCATCCCAGTTTTATAAAGTTTTTCTTCTCTTTTTTAGTAAATGTCTACAGGAGAAGGGGTTACTAGCCCATTGCTCCCGGCATTTTAGTCGCCTCATACGACACGCATGGCTTACGGAGGAAAGATTATATATATATATATATATATATATATATATATATATATATATATATATATATATATATATATATATATATGTATATATATGTATATATATATATATGGATTTAGAAAAGGCATATGATAGAGTGGATAGAGGAGCAATGTGGCAGATGTTGCAAGTATATGGAATAGGTGGTAAGTTATTAAATGCTGTAAAGAGTTTTTATGAGGATAGTGAGGCTCAGGTTAGGGTGTGTAGAAGTGAGGGAGACTACTTCCCGGTAAAAGTAGGTCTTAGACAGGGATGTGTAATGTCACCATGGTTGTTTAATATATTTATAGATGGGGTTGTAAAGGAAGTAAATGCTAGGGTGTTCGGGAGAGGGGTGGGATTAAATTTTGGGGAATCAAATTCAAAATGGGAATTGACACAGTTACTTTTTGCTGATGATACTGTGCTTATGGGAGATTCTAAAAAAAATTGCAGAGGTTAGTGGATGAGTTTGCGAATGTGTGTAAAGGTAGAAAGTTGAAAGTGAACATAGAAAAGAGTAAGGTGATGAGGGTGTCAAATGATTTAGATAAAGAAAAATTGGATATCAAATTGGGGAGGAGGAGTATGGAAGAAGTGAATGTTCTCAGATACTTGGGAGTTGACGTGTCGGCGGATGGATTTATGAAGGATGAGGTTAATCATAGAATTGATGAGGGAAAAAAGGTGAGTGGTGCGTTGAGGTATATGTGAAGTCAAAAAACGTTATCTATGGAGGCAAAGAAGGGAATGTATGAAAGTATAGTAGTACCAACACTCTTATATGGGTGTGAAGCTTGGGTGGTAAATGCAGCAGCGAGGAGATCGTTGGAGACAGTGGAGATATCCTGTCTAAGGGCAATGTGTGGTGTAAATATTATGCAGAAAATTCGGAGTGTGGAAATTAGGAGGTGTGGAGTTAATAAAAGCATTAGTCAGAGGGCAGAAGAGGGGTTGTTGAGGTGGTTTGGTCATTTAGAGAGAATAGATCAAAGTAGAATGACATGGAAAGCATAAAAATCTATAGGGGAAGGAAAGAGGGGTAGGGGTCGTCCTCGAAAGGGTTGGAAAGAGGGTGTAAAGGAGGTTTTGTGGGCGAGGGGCTTGGACTTCCAGCAAGCGTGCATGAGCGTGTTAGATAGGAGTGAATGGAGACGAATGATACTTGGGACCTGACGATCTGTTGGAGTGTGAGCAGGGTAATATTTAGTGAAGGGATTCAGGGAAACCGGTTATTTTCATATAATCGGACTTGAGTCCTGGAAATGGGAAGTACAATGCCTGCACTTTAAAGGAGGGGTTTGGGATATTGGCAGTTTGGAGGGATATGTTGTGTATCTTTATACGTATATGCTTCTAAACTGTTGTGTTCTGAGCACCTCTGCAAAAACAGTGATTATGTGTGAGTGAGGTGAAAGTGTTGAATGATGATGAAAGTATTTTCTTTTGGGGGATTTTCTTTCTTTTTTGGGTCACCCTGCCTCGGTGGGATATAGCCGGTTTGTCGAAAGATATATATATATATATATATAAGCTCGACTCCAGTGAAATGTGTTCATTTCCCAGTAAATTTACCAGTTGTTGTTGCTCACAATTAATGCTCAGTTTTCCTTAAAATACACACTAAAGGTATTAAATACAAGAGTATTAATACCAAAAGTATTAAAGACCTGGGTGTTAAAGACCAGGGTATTAAAGACCAGGGTATTAAAGACCAGGGTATTAAAGACCAGGGTATTAAAAACCTGGGTGTTAAAGACCAGGGTATTAAAGACCAGGGTATTAAAGACCAGGGTATTAAAGACCAGGGTATTAAAGACCAGGGTATTAAAGACCAGGGTGTTAAAGACCAGGGTATTAAAGACCAGGGTATTAAAGACCTGGGTGTTAAAGACCAGGGTATTAAAGACCAGGGTATTAAAGACCTGGGTGTTAAAGACCAGGGTATTAAAGACCAGGGTATTAAAGACCTGGGTGTTAAAGACCAGGGTATTAAAGACCAGGGTATTAAAGACCAGGGTATTAAAGACCAGGGTATTAAAGACCTGGGTGTTAAAGACCAGGGTATTAAAGACCAGGGTATTAAAGACCTGGGTGTTAAAGACCAGGGTATTAAAGACCAGGGTATTAAAGACCAGGGTATTAAAGACCAGGGTATTAAAGACCAGGGTATTAAAGACCAGGGTATTAAAGACCAGGGTATTAAAGACCAGGGTGTTAAAGACCAGGGTATTAAAGACCAGGGTATTAAAGACCTGGGTGTTAAAGACCAGGGTATTAAAGACCAGGGTATTAAAGACCAGGGTATTAAAGACCAGGGTATTAAAGACCAGGGTATTAAAGACCAGGGTATTAAAGACCTGGGTGTTAAAGACCAGGGTATTAAAGACCAGGGTATTAAAGACCAGGGTATTAAAGACCAGGGTATTAAAGACCAGGGTATTAAAGACCTGGGTGTTAAAGACCAGGGTATTAAAGACCAGGGTGTTAAAGACCAGGGTGTTAAAGACCAGGGTATTAAAGACCAGGGTATTAAAGACCTGGGTGTTAAAGACCAGGGTATTAAAGACCAGGGTATTAAAGACCAGGGTATTAAAGACCAGGGTATTAAATACCCTGGTATTAAAGACCAGGGTATTAAAAGACCAGGGCATTAAATACCAGGGTATTAAATACTAGGGTATTAAGACCAGGGTAATAAAGACCCGGGTATTAATTACAATTGTAGCAATAAACCCGAAGGGTTGAATCCGAGGAAGTGGCAGCTAGCTCCAGTTCCTGGGATCAGGAGCCCTTCAGTATCTTGAAGGAACGCTAACTTTGTGTCTTATTTCAGATTGGCAGCTACGAGGCCGCTGATTAGTCGACGTGACTGCTGAAGACTGCTGATTGGTCGACCATAAGTGTCTGCTGGAGACTGCTGATTGGTCGAAGTGTCCGCTGGAGGCCGCTGATTGGTCGGAACTCTCCTGACTGGGCGAAATGTAGCACCAATCCTATCTTCTGATTGGCTGAGAGGTCAAGAGATCCCGATGGTGTTCAGCCAATCGCTGAGCTTCCCACACGGCCGCACCTCCGGATAGACCAATGGGAGACCTGATCCACTGGCTGCTCGCTGCTGCCTTCCTCACTGAACGTCAGTCTGAAACATTAATAATAATATATAATTATATAATTATTTTAACTAATTATAATTATGTAATAATTGTTAATTATTGTTAGAATTTTATAATATATTACAATATAATAATAATAATTATATTTATGTACAGGTACTGATAAGTATGGCTACACAAATAAAGGGGGTTAATTTGGTTTGATCCATGGAAGGGGAGGGCAGTCCTATTGCATCTCTTTTTGCTGTAAATGATTTTCACACATTTGAGTTACTTATCTGATATCAGATTTAAAAATTTCAAGCGAATACATTCAGACATATTTGCATGGGATTTCTCACTTTTTTCTGCACCATTGCAAGTTCCTGATGATGCGTTGATTGCAACACGAAAGGCCTAGATCTATCATTCAACTTGCCCCTGTGGTTGTTTTGCATTTTGCATCGCTTGTTGCTGATTATTGCAACATATGTTACTGTACCTAAATAAACCTACTCGAGGCAGTTCCAGTTGTTATGGCAAATTATATCTATCCTAGTTTTTGCGAATTATCTGAGCAAATTATTTGCAGGAGGTTTACAGGGTATTACCTGAATTATTACCTGTAAGTAATTTGGGAGAGGTAAGTGGGACTTAATCACAGTAGGTCGCAGAACTGTCACTCCCTCGATGCCCACTCCTTACGACTCTCACAAAAAGCTACACCTGATATTAAATTGATAATTACAATATTAAAGCCAGGTACTCTGGTAAATTAATCGCAGCAGCGCTGTATAGCCCTTGTGGCTTAGCGCTTCTTTTTGATTATAATAATAATAATAATAATAATGGTAAATTAATGTTGTGTACACTGTATATGATTAGGTTTGCTGGGTACACAGAATATAATTATTTTACATAAATTAAAATAGTGTTATTAGAAAGGAAATTCGTATTGCCACTTACCATTTAATTACTGGATTATAATTATTGCTTTTTGGTAACACACACTACAGCTAGAATTTACGATGGCCAACACAAAAAACTAATGTACATTTTGGGTAAGCATCACTTAGATACGGTGTATTGCAGGGAAAGATTGGAGTCCTCTATTTTTCCGTGTTTCTTGCTTAATTGTAAGGGTTTTCCACACCATTTATCCCAATTCTTCACCAGAAACGTGTCAGCAATTTTTGAATTACAGATTGAGGCGGATATCAACCAACTAACTTCCAGAATCCTTGGTTACATTGCACAGTACAGACCAGTGTTCACACATTAAATTCATTATGGCGTCTCTCTGCGGCGTTACTCAGCAGCTGTTCCACAACCCCTTTCACTTAAAATTTCTGGAAAGGTCCAAATACCATGACATTTTAATACACAATTATAATATTATTCATATTTACACATGTTGAATTCAGGAAAATTTAAATTTTTCCACACTAGTATAGAACAATAAATTCCCTCTCTTCTAGACCAGTGAGCACCATCTCTCCTTCCTGTATAAGTACATACTAACATGTGTGTAAATTACCTAGGATAACCCAAAAAAAAAAGTCAAAGTGACTAATATCCACTGGGTTTCTTGTACAATTATCATACATAGTAATATATGCAAGACAAGCCACCACGGGGGGAGGTGGAAATCTTCGGTCAGATTTCCGTCCCGTTTGTCTTGCATTAAGAACGTCTGTCTGCGATTATATTACATAATAACATACCTGTAAATTACCTAGAATAATCCAGTAAAAGGTCAGAGTGACTTATTTCCATTGAGTTGCTTGTACAAGTGTTGTACATAGTATAAATTACCTAAGATAGGTAAAAAAAAAGGTGACTTATTTCCACTGGGATGCTTGCAGTGGAGGGATGCTGCGGTCTCCAGATCACCGGTATCGGAGTACCACGGACAGCACTCAGCGGGGACACGGTACGACTATCCTGCAGCTTCCGCCTTAATGGGGACGACCTGTACTCCCTCACCTGGTGGAAGGACGACCATATGTTCTTCAACTTCGTCCCTAGCAACTTTCAACCCAAGTCTGTCTACCCGGCTCCAGGGATTGTTGTCCATGTACGTGATGGGTAGGAATAGACTGACGTACATGTGAACGTCCTTTTGGGAGCACATTGATGTATATTTACGCACATGGGACGTATATTGTATGTATATATATGCATATATATATATATTTTCTTAAGTCATTAACTTACATGTGCGTCCTGGCTAAGGGTATAAATTGTGTGTGTAGATTGACGTACATGTATGTACTGGGCCATGCAGCAAATCACGTACGTAAGGGGCCAAGAGTTGCGTCTCAACTCTTGCCAACAGAAATCCGAGACTCCACAATTTGTAGCCACGGATATACTGTCATGGACTTTGTACTTAGGATTAATGTTCTTGTTTTAAGCAGTGGAAGAGAGAGAGAGAGAGAGAGAGAGAGAGAGAGAGAGAGAGAGAGAGAGAGAGAGAGAGAGAGAGAGAGAGAGAGAGAGAGAGAGAGAGAGAGAGAAAGAGAGAGATAAAGAGAGAGAGAGAGAGAGAGAGAGAGAGAGAGAGAGAGAGAGAGAGAGAGAGAGAGAGAGAGAGAGAGAGAGAGAGTGAGTGAGTTAAACTAAGTTTTTGTTTCATTACGAACAATGTAAATACCATCACGGAATTATTCTTATTAATAATAATATAACTTTTACATCATAATTTTGATCCACAGAAAAAATCTGATCTATTATTATTATTATTATTATTAGTAGTAGTAGTAGTAGTAGTAGTAATAGCAGCATTAGTGGTAACAGTAGTAGTGGTAGTAGCAGTAATAGTAGTATTAGTAATAGTAGTGGTAGTAACAGTAGTAGTAGTAATAGTAGTAGCAGTAGCAGTAATAGTAGTGGTAGTAACAGCAGCAGCAGTAGCAGTAGCAGTAATAGTAGTAGTAGTAGTAACAGTAGTAGTAGTAATAGTAGTAGCAGTAGCAGTAATAGTAGTGGTAGTAACAGCAGCAGCAGTAGCAGTAGCAGTAATAGTAGTAGCAGTAGTAGTAACAGTAGTAGTAGTAACAGTAGTAATAGCAGTAGTAGTAATAGTAGTAGTAGTAATAGCAGTAGTAGTAGTAGTAACAGTAGTAGTAGTAACAGTAGTAGTAGTAATAGTAGTAGCAGTAGCAGTAATAGTAGTGGTAGTAACAGCAGCAGCAGTAGCAGTAATAGTAGTTGTAGTAGTAGTAACAGTAGTAGTAGTAATAGTAGTAGCAGTAGCAGTAATAGTAGTGGTAGTAACAGCAGTAGCAGTAGCAGTAATAGTAGTAGTAGTAGTAACAGTAGTAGTAGTAACAGTAGTAATAGCAGTAGTAGTAATAGTAGTAGTAGTAATAGCAGTAGTAGTAGTAGTAACAGTAGTAGTAGTAACAGTAGTAGTAGTAGTAACAGTAATAGTAGTAACAGTAGTAGTAGTAGTAGTAGTAACAGTAGTAATAGTAGTAGTAGTAATAGTAGTAGTAATAGTAACAGTAGCAGTAGTAGTAGTAGTAGTAATAGTAGTAGTAGTAATAGCAGTAGTAACAGTAGCAGTAGTAGTAGTAACAGTAGTAGTAGTAGTAACAGTAGTAGTAGTAGTAGTCACAGTAACAGTAGTAGTAGTAGTAGTAACAGTAACAGTAGTAGTAGCAGTAGTAGTAACAGTAACAGTAGTAGTAGTAGTAACAGTAACAGTAGTAGCAGCAGTAATAGTAGTAGTAGTAGTAGTAGTAACAGTAGTAGTAGTAGTCACAGTAACAGTAGTAGTAGTAGTAACAGTGACAGTAGTAGTAGTAGTCACAGTAACAGTAGTAGTAGTAACAGTAGTAGTAGTCACAGTAACAGTAGTAGTAGTAGTAACAGTAACAGTAGTAGTAGTAGTCACAGTAACAGTAGTAGTAGTAGTAACAGTAACAGTAGTAGTAGTAGTCACAGTAACAGTAGTAGTAGTAGTAACAGTAACAGAAGTAGTAGTAGTAACAGTGACAGTAGTAGTAGTAGTAACAGTGACAGTAGTAGTAGTAGTCACAGTAACAGTAGTAGTAGTAGTAACAGTAACAGTAGTAGTAGTACAGTAACAGTAGTAGTAGTAGTCACAGTAACAGTAGTAGTAGTAGTCACAGTAACAGTAGTAGTAGTAGTAGTCACAGTAACAGTAGTAGTAGTAGTAACAGTGACAGTAGTAGTAGTGACAGTAACAGTAGTAGTAGTAGTCACAGTAACAGTAGTAGTAGTAGTAACAGTAACAGTAGTAGTAGTAGTAACAGTAACAGTAGTAGTAGTAGTAACAGTAACAGTAGTAGTAGTAGTCACAGTAGCAGTAGTAGTAGTAACAGTAATAGTAGTAGTAGTAACAGTAGTAGTAGTCACAGTAACAGTAGTAGTAGTAGTAACAGTAACAGTAGTAGTAGTAGTAGTAACAGTAACAGTAGTAGCAGTAGTAGTAACAATAGTAGTAGTAGTAACAGTAACAGTAGTAGTAGTAGTAGTAACAGTAGTAGTAGTAGTCAGAGTAACAGTAGTAGTAACAGTAACTAGTAGTAGCAGTAACAGTAACAGTAGTAGTAGTAGTAGTAGTAACAGTAACAGTAGTAGTAGTAGTAACAGTAACAGTAGTAGTAGTAACAGTAACAGTAGTAGTAGTAGTAACAGTAACAGTAGTAGTAGTAGTAGTAACAGTAACAGTAGTAGTAGTAGTAACAGTAACAGTAGTAGTAGTAGTAGTAACAGTAACAGTAGTAGTAGTAGTTACAGTAACAGTAGTAGTAGTAACAGTAACAGTAGTAGTAGTAGTAGTAACAGTAACAGTAACAGTAGTAGTAGTAGTAACAGTAACAGTAGTAGTAGTAGTAACAGTAACAGTAGTAGTAGTAGTGACAGTAACAGTAGTAGTAGTAACAGTAACAGTAGTAGTAGTAGTGACAGTAACAGTAGTAGTAGTAACAGTAACAGTAGTAGTAGTAACAGTAACAGTAGTAGTAACAGTAGTAGTAGTAGTAGCAGCAGCAGTAGTAAAGAGCTACGCTCATAAGAGGTCACACAGTATCAAGGAAATGGTTACTTATGTAATCAAGCTTGATCCGAGGGGAAAAAAGCGTCATCTATTCCTTGGATCAAGAGAATCTAGGCAACAACTTCCTCACCATGTTGCAGGAGAGACTATCAACATTGCACGAGGTGGTGCTGACAGTTGATCACAGAGCCTCGGGTACACTACGATGTGAGATTCTTGCTAATACCTTCGAGCAGGACACCATGGACGCTGCCATCACTGTTATAGGTAGGTGGTAGTTGTGGTGGGTGGTAGTTGTGGTGTGTGGTAGTCTTGTAAGTGGGGGGGGGGTAGTTGTGTGATACAATACTTGATACATGATTGAAATACCTCAGTTCGAATCCCCAGCAGAGCGAACCAAAGTCTCCTAGCACCTACTGTCATTGTTCATCTAGCAGTAAGTAGGTACCTGGGTGTTAGTTACCTTACACCTGTTGTTATTGTTCACCTAGCAGTAAACAGGTGAGGGCCTAAGGACCACAGTTAGGTTAGGTAAGGTTTATCAGAAAACAGGACAAGTGTTTCCTGACGCGGGTCTTAGTTCCATGATGACCCACAGCTGGAACTTTTGGTCATCTGACCGAAGCCTTCCACTGGCTTACCTCTCCACCACTTCAAAAATTATGGACCACACTTGGGTTATCCTGGGTTAATAAGTCTCCTGGATTACTAGTCTTCTTTCTTTTATACTTCTTGTTTCTTCTTTGTCCTCTTCTTCTCCACCCAATTTAATTTTACCATTATTCTTCAATTTATGTATGCTAAGAAAAAATATTCAACCAGATTAACCCCCCAAAAAAATTTGGTTTAATGTATTTAACCCCATTAATTGTGGTTAAATACATAATAATAATAATAATAATAATAATATTTTTTTTTTATTATCACACCGGCCGATTCCCACCAAGGCAGGGTGGCCCGAAAAAGAAAAACTTTCACCATCATTCACTCCATCACTGTCTTGCCAGAAGGGTGCTTTACACTACAGTTTTTAAACTGCAACATTAACACCCCTCCTTCAGAGTGCAGGCACTGTACTTCCCATCTCCAGGACTCAAGTCCGGCCTGCCGGTTTCCCTGAACCCCTTCATAAATGTTACTTTGCTCACACTCCAACAGCACGTCAAGTATTAAAAACCATTTGTCTCCATTCACTCCTATCAAACACGCTCACGCATGCCTGCTGGAAGTCCAAGCCCCTCGCACACAAAACCTCCTTTACCCCCTCCCTCCAACCCTTCCTAGGCCGACCCCTACCCCGCCTTCCTTCCACTACAGACTGATACACTCTTGAAGTCATTCTGTTTCGCTCCATTCTCTCTACATGTCCGAACCACCTCAACAACCCTTCCTCAGCCCTCTGGACAACAGTTTTGGTAATCCCGCACCTCCTCCTAACTTCCAAACTACGAATTCTCTACATTATATTCACACCACACATTGCCCTCAGACATGACATCTCCACTGCCTCCAGCCTTCTCCTCGCTGCAACATTCATCACCCACGCTTCACACCCATATAAGAGCGTTGGTAAAACTATACTCTCATACATTCCCCTCTTTGCCTCCAAGGACAAAGTTCTTTGTCTCCACAGACTCCTAAGTGCACCACTCACTCTTTTTCCCTCATCAATTCTATGATTCACCTCATCTTTCATAGACCCATCCGCTGACACGTCCACTCCCAAATATCTGAATACGTTCACCTCCTCCATACTCTCTCCCTCCAATCTGATATTCAATCTTTCATCACCTAATCTTTTTGTTATCCTCATAACCTTACTCTTTCCTGTATTCACCTTTAATTTTCTTCTTTTGCACACCCTACCAAATTCATCCACCAATCTCTACAACTTCTCTTCAGAATCTCCCAAGAGCACAGTGTCATCAGCAAAGAGCAGCTGTGACAACTCCCACTTTGTGTGTGATTCTTTATCTTTTAACTCCACGCCTCTTGCCAAGACCCTCGCATTTACTTCTCTTACAACCCCATCTATAAATATATTAAACAACCATAATAATAATAATAATAATAATAATAATAATAATCTTTATTTCTACAAGTACACGATACAACTTTTACAGACCATAGCTCACATCAGTGACAATGGTTATGCAGAGTATTTCTAAGTTTAATTTTGTCCCCCAGGATGCGACCCACACCAGTCGACTAACACCCAGGTACCTACTTACTGCTAGGTGAACAGGGACAGCAGGTGTAAGGTAACTAACACTCAGGTAACTACTTACTGCTAAGTGAACAGTGACAGCAGGTGTCTTAAGAGAGTGAGAGTGAGAGAGAGAGAGAGAGAGAGAGAGAGAGAGAGAGAGAGAGAGATAAAGTACTGGTCTCTCAACAGAGGTACCATCTCGTGGTCCCAGCATCAGTGGTCAGAGGGGAGAGTACCAGGTGGGGGACCTGCTCCTACTCAACTGTTCCTGTCCCTTCTCCTACCCTCCCACCACCCTCACCTGGGACATCAATGGACGTCAGGTGAGAAACATCAGTTGGTAACCAGGTGATATCAACAGCCTCAGGGTGGGTATGGGGGTGCATAATAAAGATGGTGAACTAACAATGTATATAATAGCATCTCTCACCCCACAAACGTGCCTGTGGTTTAGGTAGGACCCCGGGAGACAGTGGTGACCTACCCAGGAGATAATGACGGCACAGGGCGTGTCTCCGCTCGTTCTGGTCTCCACATGTGGCTCCACGCACATCACTTCAGCCACGGCGCCCTGGTTCTTCGCTGCACCGCTTCCGTTCTTCACGTCTACAGGGTGTCCACGGAGCTGGTCATCACGGATGGTCGCTCTCTACATACGTCCCCACGAGAGGGAGCGTCCACCGGCGGTGAGTATATTCTCCATCACAACTCCATCTCTACGATTTAACAATAATAATAACTGTGTTATACTTTGAATATATAATTGTATATAGGAACACACACACACACACACACATAGGAGCCAGGGGCCAGGAGCTATGAATCGACCCCTGCAACCACAACTAGGTGAGGATACAGACTACGTTATTCCCATCTCCTGCCACAGGTGGAGCTGAGATGTCATCAGTAGTGTGGCTGCTGCTGCTGCTGCTGCTGCTGCTGCTGCTGGGTACCTGAAAATTATGCTTCTCCTTCAGTACTTTCTACAGCGACTCCCTCGTGTGAAAAATAAGGTCGGAATAGAGGACGAAGGTGGAATGAAGAACCATACTGGAATGATGCACCATACTGGAATGATGCACCATACTGGAATGATGTACCATACTGGAATGATGTACCATACTGGAATGAAGAACCATACTGGAATGATGTACCATACTGGAATGATGCACCATACTGGAATGATGCACCATACTGGAATGATGCACCATACTGGAATGATGTACAATACTGGAATGATGCACCATACTGGAATGATGTACCATACTGGAATGATGCACCATACTGGACTGATGTACCATGCTGGAATGATGCACCATACTGGAACGATGTACCATACTGGAATGAAGAACCATACTGGAATGATGCACCATACTGGAATGATGCACCATACTGGAATGATGCACCATACTGGAATGATGCACCATACTGGAATGATGTACCATACTGGAATGATGCACCATACTGGAATGATGTACCATACTGGAATGATGCACCATACTGGAATGATGTACCATACTGGAATGATGCACCATACTGGAATGATGTACCATACTGGAATGAAGAACCATACTGGAATGATGCACCATACTGGAATGATGCACCATACTGGAATGATGTACCATGCTGGAATGATGTACCATACTGGAATGATGCACCATACTGGAATGATGCACCATACTGGAATGATGTACCATGCTGGAATGATGCACCATACTGGAATGATGCACCATACTGGAATGATGTACCATACTGGAATGATGCACCATACTGGAATGATGCACCATATTGGAATGATGTACCATACTGGAATGATGTACCATACTGGAATGCACCATACTGGAATGATGTATCATACTGGAATGATGTACCATACTGGAATGATGTACCATACTGGAATGATGTACCATACTGGAATGATGTACCATACTGGAATGATGCACCATACTGGAATGATGTACCATATTGGAATGATGTACCATACTGGAATGATGCACCATACTGGAATGATGTAACATACTGGAATGATGTACCATACTGGAATGATGTACCATACTGGAATGATGCACCATACTGGAATGATGCACCATGCTGGAATGATGTACCATACTGGAATGATGCACCATACTGGAATGATGCACCATACTGGAATGATGTACCATACTGGAATGATGCACCATACTGGAATGATGTACCATACTGGAATGATGTACCATACTGGAATGAACTATAATGGAATGATGTACCATACTGGAATGATGCACCATACTGGAATGATGTACCATACTGGAATGATGTACCATACTGGAATGATGTACCTTACTGGAATGATGTACCATACTGGAATGATGTATCATACTGGAATGAACTATAATGGAATGATGTACCATACTGGAATGATGTACCATACTGGAATGATGCACCATACTGGAATGCACCATACTGGAATGATGTACCATACTGGAATGAACTATAATGGAATGATGTACCATACTGGAATGATGTACCATACTGGAATGATGCACCATACTGGAATGCACCATACTGGAATGCACCATACTGGAATGATGTACCATACTGGAATGATGCACCATACTAGAATGTACCATACTGGAATGATGTACCATACTGGAATGATGTACCATACTGAAATGATGTACCATACTGGAATGATGTACCATACTGGAATGATGTACCATACTGGAATGATGTACCATACTGGAATGATGCACCATACTGGAATGATGTACCATACTGGAATGATGTACCATACTGGAATGATGCACTATAGTGGAATGATGTACCATACTGGAATGATGCACTATACTGGAATGATGTACCATACTGGAATGATGTACCATACTGGAATGATGTACCATACTGGAATGATGCACCATACTGGAATGATGTACCATTCTGGAATGATGTACCATACTGGAATGATGCACCATACTGGAATGATGTACCATACTGGAATGATGTACCATACTGGAATGATGTACCATACTGGAATGATGTACCATACTGGAATGATGCACCATACTGGAATGATGTACCATACTGGAATGATGTACCATACTGGAATGATGTACCATACTGGAATGATGCACTATAGTGGAATGATGTACCATACTGGAATGATGCACCATACTGGAATGATGTACCATACTGGAATGATGTACCATACTGGAATGATGTACCATACTGGAATGATGTACCATACTGGAATGATGCACCATACTGGAATGATGTACCATACTGGAATGATGCACCATACTGGAATGATGTACCATACTGGAATGATGTACCATACTGGAATGATGCACCATACTGGAATGATGTACCATACTGGAATGATGTACCATACTGTAATGATGTACCATACTGGAATGATGTACCATACTGGAATGATGTACCATACCGGAATGATGCACTATAGTGGAATGATGTACCATACTGGAATGATGTACCATACTGGAATGATGTACCATACTGGAATGATGTACCATACTGGAATGATGCACCATACTGGAATGATGTACCATACTGGAATGATGCACCATACTGGAATGATGTACCATACTGGAATGATGTACCATACTGGAATGATGTACCATACTGGAATGATGTACCATACTGGAATGATGTACCATACTGGAATGATGCACCATACTGGAATGATGCACCATACTGGAATGATGTACCATACTGGAATGATGTACCATACTGGAATGATGTACCATACTGGAATGATGTACCATACTGGAATGATGCACCATACTGGAATGAGTAAGAATCAAGGACGGGGTAAAAAATTATTATAAGATCATGGATATCTTGAATCAAGGACGGTGTTGATATCAAGGAGCAGGTATCAAGGACAGAGAGAGAATTGAGGACTAAATAGTAATCAAGGACAATGATAATCAAGGACAGTGGTAATCAAGAACTTAAAAGTAATCAAGGACTTAGTGGGAATCAAGTACTGAGCGTAAATCAAGGACGGTGTGGGAATCAAGGACAGTGTTGGAATCACAAAGACAAATAAAGCCCATCATAAGATTTCCTATCGTCACTATCACTGTCATTATCAATGTCATCACCTCACTATCACTCATTATCAATGTCATCACCTCACTATCACTGTCATTATCAATGTCATCACCTCACTATCACTGTCATTATCAATGTCATCACCTCACTATCACTGTCATTATCAATGTCATCACCTCACTATCACTGTCATTATCAATGTCATCACCTCACTATCACTGTCATTATCAATGTCATCACCTCACTATCACTGTCATTATCAATGTCATCACCTCACTATCACTCATTATCAATGTCATCACCTCACTATCACTCATTATCAATGTCATCACCTTACTATCACTGTCATTATCAATGTCATCACCTCACTATCACTGTCATTATCAATGTCATCACCTCACTATCACTGTCATTATCAATGTCTTCACCTCACTATCACGGTCATTATCAATGTCATCACCTCACTATCACTGTCATTATCAATGTCATCACCTCACTATCACTGTCATTATCAATGTCATCACCTCACTATCACTCATTATCAATGTCATCACCTCACTATCACTCATTATCAATGTCATCACCTCACTATCACTGTCATTATCAATGTCATCACCTCACTATCACTGTCATTATCAATGTCTTCACCTCACTATCACTGTCATTATCAATGTCATCACCTCACTATCACTCATTATCAATGTCATCACCTCACTATCACTGTCATTATCAATGTCATCACCTCACTATCACTCATTATCAATGTCATCACCTCACTATCACTCATTATCAATGTCATCACCTCACTATCACTGTCATTATCAATGTCATCACCTCACTATCACTGTCATTATCAATGTCATCACCTCACTATCACTCATTATCAATGTCATCACCTCACTATCACTCATTATCAATGTCATCACCTTACTATCAGTCATTATCAATGTCATCACCTCACTATCACTGTCATTATCAATGTCTTCACCTCACTATCACTGTCATTATCAATGTCATCACCTCACTATCACTGTCATTATCAATGTTATCACCTCACTATCACTGTCATTATCAATGTCATCACCTCACTATCACTCATTATCAATGTCATCACCTCACTATCACTGTCATTACCAATGTCATCACCTCACTATCACTGTCATTATCAATGTCATCACCTCACTATCAGTCATTATCAATGTCATCACCTCACTATCACTGTCATTATCAATGTCATCACCTTACTATCACTGTCATTATCAATGTCGTCACCTCACTATCAATGTCATTATCAATGTCATCACCTCACTATCACTGTCATTATCAATGTCATCACCTCACTATCACTGTCATCACCAATGTCATCACCTCACTATCACTGTCATTATCAATGTCATCACCTCACTATCACTGTCATTATCAATGTCATCACCTCACTATCACTGTCATTATCAATCTCATCACCTCACTATCAATGGCATTATCAATGTCATCACCTCACTAGCACTTCATTATCACTCACCATCGCTTCATTATCACTCACCATTATCTCACTATCACCCACCATCCTTTCACTATCACTCACCATCACCTCACTATCACTCGCCTTCACTCACCATCCCACTATCACTCGCCTTCACTCACCATCACCTCACTATCACTCACCATCACCTCACTATTGCTCACCATCACCTCACCGTCACTCACTATCACCTCACTATCATTCACCATCACCTCACTATCACTCACCATCATCTCACTATTACCATCGCCTATCATTCACCATCACCTCACCGTCACTCACTATCACTCACCATCACCTATCACTCACCATCACCTCACTATCATTCACCATCACCTCACTATCACTCACCATCACCTCACTAACACTCACCATCACCTCACTATCACTCACCATCACCTCACTAACACTCACCATCACCTCACTATCACTCACCATCACCTCACTATCACTCATCACCTCACTAACACTCACCATCGCCTCACTAACACCATCACCTCACTATCACTCACCATCACCTTACTATCACTCACCATCACCTCACTAACACTCACCATCACCTCACTAACACTCACCATCACCTCACTATCACTCACCATCACCTATCACTCACCATCACCTCACTAACACTCACCATCACCTCACTATCACTCACCATCACCTATCAGTCACCGTCACCTCACTAACACTCACCATCACCTCACTATCACTCACCATTACCTCACTAACACTCACCATCACCTCACTATCACTCACCATCACCTCACTATCACTCACCATCACCTCACTATCACTCACCATCACCTCACTATCACTAACCATCACCTATCACTCACCATCACCTCACTATCACTCACCATCACCTCACTATCACTCACCATCACCTCACTATCACTCACCATCACCTCACTATCACTCACCATCACCTCACTATCACTCACCATCACCTATCAGTCACCGTCACCTCACTAACACTCACCATCACCTCACTATCACTCACCATTACCTCACTAACACTCACCATCACCTCACTATCACTCACCATCACCTCACTATCACTCACCATCACCTCACTATCACTCACCATCACCTCACTATCACTCACCATCACCTATCAGTCACCGTCACCTCACTAACACTCACCATCACCTCACTAACACTCACCATCACCTCACTATCACTCACCATCACCTATCAGTCACCGTCACCTCACTAACACTCACCATCACCTCACTATCACTCACCATCACCTCACTATCACTCACCATCACCTCACTATCACTCACCATCACCTCACTAACACTCACCATCACCTCACTATCACTAACCATCACCTATCACTCACCATCACCTCACTATCACTCACCATCACCTCACTAACACTCACCACCTCACTATCACTCACCATCACTCACCATCACCTCACTATCACTCACCATCACCTATCAGTCACCGTCACCTCACTAACACTCACCATCACCTCACTATCACTCACCATTACCTCACTAACACTCACCATCACCTCACTATCACTCACCATCACCTCACTATCACTCACCATCACCTCACTATCACTCACCATCACCTATCAGTCACCGTCACCTCACTAACACTCACCATCACCTCACTATCACTCACCATCACCTCACTAACACTCAC
>NC_091380.1:3713806-3843806 GCF_038502225.1 Cherax quadricarinatus
TCATACATAGTAACATTTATGTAAATTACCAGTTATTACAATCAAAACAAAGAGCAAAACCCACATGGGTCATAGAGGTAAACTACCTAAGATAACCCAAAAAAGCCAAAGTGACATAATTCCATCGGGGTTGTTTGACCTTGCCGGAGTATAGACAAGATGATCTACCAGACATAACTAGGAACACATTGTTCCAGTTTCTGTTTACGGAGTGAGACTCAGAGTCTCCTTCAAATTTAACCCAGAATTAACCAATATATATTTTCCCCAAACTTTCTGAAGTTAAGGTGCAATAAGACATAAGCTTCAGTGGCCCTTAATAACCTTATTATAAGACATAATTACGGAGATGCAATTACCTATTTGTGGTTGTAAGGGTCGAGTCACAGCTCCTAGTAAGTAAGTTTATACAGGTATACGCAAATAGTTACATATATATAATCTATGTAACTGCTACATTACATTATATATAATCTATATAACATATGTGTAGAGAACCTCGATAACCCAAAAAAGTCTGGTCGCTCCACTCTCCTTCATGAGCCTTATCATACCTCTTCTTAAAGCTATGTATGTCTCAGCGTATATATGTGTATATATATATGTTCTTAATCTGTGAAAAAGTAAGTTTATTCAGGTATACACAAATACAGTTACATAGATTATTATACATAGTATACGTGTAGATTATTAGATTATCATACATAGCAGTATATGTGTAGATTATTAGATTATCATACATAGCAGTATATGTGTAGATTATTAGATTATCATACACAGCAGTATATGTGTAGATTATTAGATTATCATACATAGCAGTATATGTGTAGATTATTAGATTATCATACACAGCAGTATATGTGTAGATTATTAGATTATCATACATAACAGTATATGTGTAGATTATTAGATTATCATACATAGCAGTATATGTGTAGATTATTAGATTATCATACATAGCAGTATATGTGTAGATTATTAGATTATCATACACAGCAGTATATGTGTAGATTATTAGATTATCATACATAGCAGTATATGTGTAGATTATTAGATTATCATACACAGCAGTATATGTGTAGATTATTAGATTATCATACATAGCAGTATATGTGTAGATTACTTAGGATAATCCCCATAAAGTTAGTTTTGATTGTAATAACAATAATGTACACTCACCTGAGCATCGTTAACAAGTGTCTCAGGTTCTGTCTCTTGGTCACTTGTCCTCATCTTATTCTGTCCGCTGGACACATTAACCACTCTGGAAATAAGTCACTCTGACACTTATGATAATTTGTGTAATTGTATTCAAGTGTACCTAAATAAACTTAATAACCAGCTCTGAGCAATACTTTTCTCAGTATACAGACAGCGAGGTATATCAGACAGTATACAGATAGCGAGGTATATCAGACAGTATACAGACAGCGAGGTATATCAGACAGTATACAGACAGCGAGGTATATCAGACAGTATACAGACAGCGAGGTATATCAGACAGTATACAGACAGCGAGGTATATCAGACAGTATACAGACAGCGAGGTATATCAGACAGTATACAGATAGCGAGGTATATCAGACAGTATACAGACAGCGAGGTATATCAGACAGTATACAGACAGCGAGGTATATCAGACAGTATACAGACAGCGAGGTATATCAGATAGTATACAGACAGCGAGGTATATCAGACAGTATACAGACAGCGAGGTATATCAGACGGTATACAGACAGCGAGGTATATCAGACAGTATACAGACAGTGAGGTATATCAGACAGTATACAGACAGTGAGGTATATCAGACAGTATACAGACAGCGAGGTATATCAGATAGTATACAGACAGCGAGGTATATCAGACAGTATACAGACAGTGAGGTATATCAGACAGTATACAGACAGCGAGGTATATCAGATAGTATACAGACAGCGAGGTATATCAGACAGTATACAGAGTGAGGTATATCAGACAGTATACAGAGAGCGAGGTATATCAGACGGTATACAGACAGCGAGGTATATCAGACAGTATACAGACAGCGAGGTATATCAGAGTATACAGAGAGCGAGGTATATCAGACAGTATACAGACAGCGAGGTATATCAGACAGTATACAGACAGCGAGGTATATCAGACAGTATACAGACAGCGAGGTATATCAGACAGTATACAGACAGCGAGGTATATCAGACAGTATATCTGACAGCGAGGTATATCAGACAGTATATCTGACAGCAAGGTAAAGATAAGATAAGATTTTCTTCATAGCTTCACGTAACTGTCACCTGGTAAGTACTTACAAATTTCAATTAATCTTAATGCATTTTTCTCTGCCACTTGCATATTAGCTACCCAATTTAACGATGCCACATAAAGTTAGGTAACATGAGATAAGATAATGATAAACTTCACACCATTATAACTAAAAAAATGTCATATATTTAATATGGGAGAGGCCAAAGGTGTGGCACAAAAACTTTGCCCTAGGGAACACCAGTGGAAATAAATCACTTTGTCTTACTATTTTTGGGGGGTTATCCTAGGTAATTTACATATGTTACTATGTATGATAATTGTACTTATGCTTACTTGTACATAAACTTATTAGCTCTGGCTTCAGGCCAGGAAAAAGTATTAATGATGCTAAACTCTGCCTATCCAGTTCTGCAAAATAATTAATATCCAGTGGGCCTCTTAATTGATATAAGAAAAGCATCTTACATTGTAGATCACAACATCTTGCTGCTGAAACTACAGAATCTTGGTATCAGAGGTCATGTGACAGTGTCAATGTCTGACTTTGTTTGGGGTTATCCTGGGTAATTTACATATATGTTGCTATGTATGATAATTGTACCTAAGTGTACCTATACCTAAGTATACTTACTTAATGACACTACCTCATTAACACAGACTATCAACACAGGGGTGCCTCAGGGTAGTATCCATGGCCCTCTATTATTCCTTATCTACATCAGTGATCTATAAAATGCCTCCCAAGAACTTAAACCAGTTCTTTTTACAGATGACAGAACATTTGTCATATCTAATCCAGATCCTCTTGTCCTCAATAACACAGTGAATGAAGAACTTGTAAAGATTTCTACCTGAATGGCAACCAGCAAAGTAACTCTCAGTATCGACAAGACCTACTTGTTGTTTGGGAATAAAGCTAAAAATACCCAGTTGAGTATAAAAACAAAAAATTCACACAGAAAGGCAAGAGGAGAGAAAATTCTTGGGGATGCACCCAACACGTATCTAAGAAAATTTCCAAAAGTGGGAGCATTATGTCAAAAATATATTACTGTACTTTGCTTCCAAAATAACATTACTCTCTCTGTACTACTCTCTAATCTATCCCTACCTCACGGTATTTATGCTTGGGAATCTACTACAGCAAATTATCTCAACTCCACTGTTGCTCAACAGAAATCGGCTATTAGAATAATCACCCATTCAGGTTTCAAACAAAACACTCCTCCACCATTCCAAAGTCTCACCTTACCAAACATGCAACACATCCATACTTATTACTCTGCATTTTTGCATATGTAAGACACTCAAAATGAACTTCATCCTAGCACTCTGATCCTTCCTGGAGAGCTGTAACAGAACACACATAGTACAGTGGAACCTTGGCACTTGAACTTAATTCGTTCCAGAAGGCTGTTTGAGTGCCGATCTGTTCGAGTACCAAACAAATTTTTCCCAACAAATTTTCTTTTTGGTTGGCTATTATCACTAACCCTTTTTAGGCCCCATGGTGATTTATTTAAACAAATAATATAAAAAAAAAGCACCAAAAAAATGTGAAGAAACACGAAACAGTTTACAGCAAAGTTCTGGCAGGCTGTTTGTTTGGCCGAGTGCCGAGCAAACGGCCGACTACCGAGCGATTTATTTACCGAACAAAGTGTTCAAATACAGAATTGTTTGAGTAAGGAGCTATTCAAATACTGTACTGAGGTTCCACTGTACAAGAAATGAACATCTCTGATATACTGCGTGTTTGACTTAACCTATACAGGAATTCCACACAAATAGAGGGCCCTAAAATTTGGAACTCCCACAAAGATGCAAAAAACTTCCCATCAGTCACCTGCTTCATAAATGCAGTCAGAAAGCATCTCCTAATTCTGACTTAGACAGTTTATATTTAAGCCTGATATATCCATAGCAACCTTGTTGATCCAAACCATATTAGTATTCAAAATAATGTTCACATTGTCATCAGTCTGTTGTAACAAATGTGGTAACCAAATATATCTTCTACCTCAGTATTCCATGATATAAATGTTGTACTAAAGTTACACAAGATCTCAAAATATCTTAGTTCCTAACCAAACTGTCATAGTGTTTAAATGTCAAATATGGCAGACAGCAGCAATTTAGTAAACTTTTATCTCACTGTCTAGCAGTTATAAATTCATTTTGAAGGATGACCAAAATGCCCTACATAACCAAGTACAGTGGACCCTCGGCTAACGATATTAATCCGTTCCTGAGAGCTCATCGTTAGACGAAATTATCGTTAGCCGAATTAATTTTCCCCACAAGAAATAATGGAAATCCAATTACTCCGTTCCAGACAGCCAAAAGTACTAAAAAAAATAAAAAAAAAATTCATGAAATATACATTTCCCTACAAAGAAAACAATGAGACATGCACAATAACTATATAAATAAATGTTAAAATGACACTTACCTTTATTGAAGAGTATTGATGAGTGATGAGACACTGTTTTTCTTTAACTCTGGAATTTTCAGTGATACATGAGTAAAGGCTTCACTTTGCAATCCTCACTAACATTACAACAAAACAAGAAAGTTAACCTGTCTTTCATAGACTTGTGTCCTGGGAGTGCCTTTACCTCCTGAGTAATGTAGGTCCTGTTTGGCATTTTCTTCCAGAACAGGCCTGTTTCCTCACAATTGTACACTTGTTGGGGTTGGAATGTTTCAGCTTCATCATGCCTTATCACACTCTGTATGCCACTACGATTCTTAAAACTCTCAAACCAACCTTTGCTGGACTTAAATTCACCAATATGAGCACTAGTTCCAGGCATTTTTTCCTGTTCACCTGGGTGTTAGTCGACTGGTATGGGTCACATCCTGGGGGACAAGACCCCAATGGAAATAAGTTAGACAGTCCTCGATGGCTCTCTGACTTTCTTGGGTTATCCTGGGTGGCTAACCCTCTGGGGTTAATTGTTTCTCGATAATTGTTTCTCGTTAAGCCACACCAACAACAGTCTCTCCACATCTTCAAGTAGTACAGTTGACGGTGGTGCCGCAACAGCTGACGGTGGTGCAACAACAGCTGACGGTGGTGCAGCAGCAGCTGACCGTGGTACGATAGTATTTCGATAGTATTTCTCATCCTTTTTACCACAGGGTTGGCACTAGAAGATTTCTTTGGGTCCATGGTGGCTTATTTAGTAGTTACAAGTACCATAAACAATGGAATAATACAAAATGTATCGAATGTATGCATGAAACTGGCCACCCTGGTTTGTAAACAATGACAGCAGGGCAGCTGAGGCGCTCAGGCTGGATGGACAGGTTCGGGACAAATCACGTTGGGCGAGTTTTTTATCGTTAGCCAGGCCAAAATTTTATGCTCAAACGCTTCGTTGGGCGGAGTTAATGTTATGCGATGCGTTTGTTAGCTGAGGTTCCACTGTAGTTTATACATGTCAGTTACTCCTATGTCACTTGTACCGTACTTCACTTTATAGGAATAAAGTTATGTGTGCTAATAATAATAATAATAATAATAATAATAATTTGTAATAATAATATAATGATAACAGGTATAACTATACTGGAGTTTACCTGGTATGGGTTTCGGGGGTCAACGCCCCCGTGGCCCGATCTGAGACCAGGCCTCGTGGTGGATCAGGGTCTGATCAACCAGGCTATTACTGCTGGCTGCATGTACACTGATGTAGGAACCACAGCCCGGCTGATCAGGTACTGACTTTAGGTGCCTGTCTAGCTCCTCCTTGAAGACAGCCAGGGATTTATTTGTAATCCCCCTTATGTATGCTGGGAGGCAGTTGAACAGTCTTGGATCCCTGACACTTATTGTCTCTTAGTGTACTCATGGCCCTCCTGCTTCTCATATTTTTTTTTTATAATGGTATTGAGAGCACACAGGTGTTATGGGTACATACATGTATACACAGTACATTATACAGTATGGATTTAACTTAGAATCCACTTAAGTGAAACAAGTGTTTGTGTCCTAATTAACTTTAGTTAATTAGGACTTTTTTGGGTTACCCTAGATAATTTACACTTATGTTGCTATATATGATAATTGTACTTAAGTAGACCTGTACCTAAATAAACCTAGTGCATACAGCCAGGGACACCTATCATTCATGTGCACACTCCAGTAATTTTGCATTTGCTTTTTAAATTATACTCCTTGCAAAAGAGATGCCTGATGCTGGTGAAGGGCTCTTCATCCAAGGAATCAAAGCTTTCCTCCACTTTCTCAAATCAGGCCTGATTACCTCCTAGGCATTGTTTGGACCTGATTATCTCCTAGGCATCATTTGGCCCAGATTACCATCTAGGCATTGTTTGGTCCTGATTACCTCCTAGGCATTGTTTGGCCCAGATTACCTCCTAGGTATTGTTTGGCCCAGATTACCTCCTAGGCATTGTTTGGCCCAGATTACCTCCTAGGCATTGTTTGGCCCAGATTACCTCCTAGGCATTGTTTGGTCCTGATTACCTCCTAGGCATTGTTTGGCCCAGATTACCTCCTAGGCATTGTTTGGCCCAGATTACCTCCTAGGCAGTTTGGTCCTGATTACCTCCTAGGCATTGTTTGGCCCAGATTACCTCCTAGGCATTGTTTGGTCCTGATTACCTCCTAGGCATTGTTTGGCCCTCTATAAGAATCTTCCAATTGTGCTAATGTATTTTCCTTTGGCAGCAATGTATCAGAATGCATAATGACCTAACGATGAATACCACTGATGAAGTTACTGATGGCATACACTCTGAAGAACTTCACAAACTGAGATATCAGTGTGCTGTCAACAAAGAAGGACAAAAGCTGCTCTGCACCATATTTAATTGGTCCTACCTGGGAGGCAATCTACCAATCAAGGAATATTTATTCACCAACATCAATTTCACTAATGTAAAGTACAAGAGAATTTTCAATCATGACCAACGTGAAAAACTGAATGCTGGTATTCATGTCAGCAGTTTTGATATAACCCTTCTTTACAAACTTCTCCATCATGTCTGTGACCTTAAACAAAATGATGAAGACTGGAATTCAGAGGGGCCAAATGGACCAACTCTGGAAAACCTAATATTCAAGCTAAAGGAGCACCGGAATGTTCTGGCTCATGAAAATCCACAAATGACTGAGAAGCAGATGTACCTGAAGCTTGATGAACTTCGACAGCTATACGAGAAGATAATCTGTGAGGCTGGAAGCCGTTTCTGCAAAACGCCCATAGAAATTGCCTGTATCATTAATGCTATCAATTGCAATATTGATAGCATCTGCAAGAAGATTCGCGAACCCCTTGGACCACATGATATAAGTCAGTATCAGCAAGAGATCAGAGAAATTAAAGAACAACTCAAATGCAACATTGAGCAAATTACAAAAGAAGAGGTGAAAAAATTATATGCTGACACTTGCTATATAGATCCAGCACCATGGTTACTGATGCACTGCCAAATCAAGCCAACACAGATCTTCACCAAATTTACTATGAAAGAGGATGATGCCTATGGCCTGACAGAAGAGGATCAACAAAGAGAGATTTCATTTGATGGCATTTTAGAGGTCAAGTGTAATGACGGTCATTCTCCTGAAGTGCTGATACTGACTGGGGAAGGTGGAATCGGAAAAACAACTTACCTAAAGTACCTGAAAGAGAAGTGGCTCATGGACCAAGAGGCAGTGCCAGGCCTGGATGCAGTAGAATTGCTGTTGTATGTTGAATGCCGCCATCCTACCATAAGCACATTTGACCAGATGCTGGAACACATACTTCATGATATATCTGGAAAGGTGAATGTGGAATTTAAGCTCATCAGAGATATAGTACTCCACATGCAGCTACTTATTCTCGTGGATGGATTCGATGAAGTCAACAAGGCATCTGGCTGTCTAATACGAGAACTTTTGAATCTTCCCCGACATAACATAAGGATTATCTTCACTACCAGACCCTACAGTGCTAATAGTCTCACCAAGCAAATACCAAACTCCAAAAGACGAATAAATTTGATTATGAGTGGCATTACCCCAGTTCATCACCAACAATTTGTTGAGCGCCTCTGTCATAGCTTGGATGAAAAGAAAAGTTATCTTATAAGAGATCAACTGAAAAAAAAACTGTTGGTCCTGAAGTATCAACTTGGAATGCATCTGAACAACCCACTGACCCTCACACTTGTAGCACTTCTTTTTCTCAAAGACCCAACTAAAATAGACATGCTCTCTACTGCCACTGACCTCTATGAAGAACTAAGAAAATTGATCACTGAAAAACTTACTGAAAGATTATCTAAATATTCATTTGAATTAGAATTAGAAGAAAAATGTTACCAATTTCTGGAGTATAGTGATGCTCTCTCCTTCAGAGCAATGAAGCGTCAGGAGTATGAGTTATGGAGTGATACAGTAGAGAGCTTAAAGCAAAAGTGCAGAGATATAGGACTAAACCATAATGAGGTCTTATCTGCATATTTCACCACTCGTTGCTCAAGACAAGGTCTCCAAACCATTTTATATTACACTTACCATCACCTGAAATTGCAAGAATTTTCAGTGGCTAAACACATATTGAAAGAAATCACTCAGTGCAGTAACCTAGAAGATACTGTTAATGAGTTACTCCTTGAATGTGAAGTCTTTAAGAAAGAGAATAGGTTTCAGAATGTGCTAGTTCACCTTACAAGCCTTCTTGCAAAAAATCATCCCATTATCCTTGCCAGATATGCAGCAACAATTATAAGTTTAGTGCCTCTAAATGTAACCTATATTGATTCAGTGTTAGCTCACATTACAGAATCCAAATACAATGAATGCATTTTGAGAGCTGTTGCAGCCAAACTTGACATGCACATCAGCAATGGAAAAAGCCAGTGGCAGATCACAGATTATGGCAACATTCCAAGCCTCTCTTTAGTGTTAAAGCATACTTGTGTGGTTCCAGACATGATAATCCTAAGCATTAGTTCTTATGTGTTGCACCCTCTTCTAACACAAGCACTCTCCCATCTGTCCGAGCAGAATACAAGTTTGGTTTTGGACTTTCCCCAACATTATTTTGGGTCAGACAATTCTCTTGTAGATGATGTGCTGTCAGTATTGTTGAACTGTAGAGGTCCTTGCCGAATGATGGGTTTCCGTGGCCCCCTCTCACCAGTGGCAGTAAAGATGCTTCCTGAGTGTGTAGAGGAACTCCGCTTGCTGATTGACCCTGCTGGTCTCAATGCCCTCAACAAACAACTGCCCAGCCTCTGTCAGCTCAACACTTTAGGTGAGTGATACTTTTGCATGGTAAAACCAATAAAATATTCATTTAAATAATGTGTTAGTGCAATATATATATAACTATATAACCAACAAGGAAAGTGGATGTGAGAGTGGAGTTTTGTCTGGCAGTTATTAGATGGAGGACTGAGTCTCCACCATGTTTAGTATGGGATGGATCACCCACTTTTAGTGCTTCAAAATAATTACATAATCATCAATACTTTTTTTTTTTCAACAAGTCGGCCGTTTCCCACCTAGGCAGGGTGATCCAAAAAGAAAGAAAATCCCCAAAACGAAAATACTTTCATCATTTAACATTTTCACCTCACTCATACATAATCACTGTTTTTGCAGAGGCACCCAGATACAACAGTTTAGAAGCATATATAAAGATACAATATAAAAAGTGACCTGAAATAATATAAAAAACTCCATATAGAATACAATATCAGGGCCCCAATTATATATATAGAATCCTACTACACATCCCTCCAAATTGCCAATATCCCAAACCCTTCCTTTAGTGCAGGCATTGTACTTCCTATTTCCATAACTCAAATCTGGCTATATAAAAATAACCGGTTTCCCTATTTTTTTTTTTTTAACAAGTCAGCCATCTCCCACCGAGGCAGGGTGACCCAAAAAGAAAGAAAATCCCCAAAAAGAAAATACTTTCATCCTCATTCAACACTTTCACCTCACTCACACATAATCACTGTTTTTGCAGAGGTGCTCAGAATACAACAGTTTAGAAGCATATACGTATAAAGATACACAACATATCCCTCCAAACTGCCAATATCCCGAACCCCTCCTTTAGAGTGCAGGCATTGTACTTCCCATTTCCAGGACTCAAGTCCGGCTATATAAAAATACTGTAACCGGTTTCCCTGAATCCCTTCACTAAATATTACCCTGCTCACACTCCAATAGATCGTAAGGTCCCAAATACCATTCGTCTCCATTCACTCCTATCAAACACACTCACGCACGCCTGCTGGAAGTCCAAGCCCCTCGCCCACAAAACCTCCCTTACCCCTTCCTTCCAATATTACCCTGCTCACACTCCAACAGCTCGTCAGGTCCCAAAAACCATTCGTCTTCATTCACTCCTATCTAATATGCTCATGCACGCTTGCTGGAAGTCCAAGCCCCTCACTCACAGAACCTCCTTTACCCCCTCTCTCCAACCTTTTTGAGGATGACCCCTACCCTGCCTTCCTTCCCTTTATATGCTTTCCATGTCATTCTACTTTGATCCATTCTCCCTAAATGACCAAACCACCTCAACAACCCCTCTTCTGCCCTCTGACTAATACTTTTATTAACTCCACACCTTCTCCTAATTTCCACACTTCGAATTCTCTGCATAATATTTACACCACACATTGCCCTTAGACAGGACATCTCCACTGCCTCCAACTGCCTCCTTGCTGCAGCATTTACAACCCAAGCTTCACACCCATATAACAGTATTGGCACCACTATACTTTCATACATTCCCCTCTGCCTCCATTGATAACATTTTTTGTCTCCACCTATAACTCAATGCACCACTCACCTTTTTTCCCTCATCAATTCTATGGTTAACCTCATCCTTCATACATCCATCCGCTGACATATCAACTTCCAAATATCTGAAAACATTCACTTCTTCCATACTCCTCTCCAATGTGATATCCAATCTTTCTTTATCTAAATCATTTGATACCCTCATCACCTTACTCTTTTCTATATTCGCTTTCAACTTTCTACCTTTACACACTCTCCCAAACTCGTCCACTAACATTTGCAACTTTTCTTTTGAATCTTCCATAAGCACAGTAAAATCAGCAAAAAGTAACTGCATGAACTCCCATTTTGTATTTGATTCCTCATAATTTAATCCCACCCCTCTCCCCAACACCCTAGCATTTACTTCTTTTACAACCCCATCTATAAATATATCAAAACAACCATGGTGACATTACACATCCCTGTCTAAGACTTACTTTTACCGGGAAGTAGTCTCCCTCTCTTCTACACACCCTAACCTGAGCCTCACTATCCTCATAAAAACTCTTTACAGCATTTAGTAACTTACCACCTATTCCATATACAGTGGACCCCCGCTTAACGATATTTTTTCATTCCAGAAGTATGTTCAGGTGCCAGTACTGACTGAATTTGTTCCCATAAGGAATATTGTGAAGTAGATTAGTCCATTTCAGACCCCCAAACATACACGTACAAACGCACTTACATAATTGGTCGTATTGGGAGGTGATCGTTAAGCGGGGGTCCACTGTACTTGCAACATATGCCACATTGCTCCCCTATCCACTCTATCATATGCCTTTTCTAAATCCATAAATGCAATAAAAACTTCCCTACCTTTATCTAAATACTGTTCATATATATGCTTCAATGTAAACACTTGATCTACACATCCCCTACCCACTCTAAAACCTCCTTGCTCATCCACAATCCTACATTCTGTCTTATCTCAAATTCTTTCAATAATAACCCTACTGTACACTTTTCCTGGTACATATACTCAGTAAACTTATTCCTCTATAATTTTCAGTCTCTTTTGTCCCCCTTCCCTTTATATAAAGGGACTATACACGTTCTCTGCCAATCCCTAGGTACCTTCCCCTCTCCCGTACATTTATTAACCCTTTGGGGGTCGCCAGGCCCTGTCAGAGACTTGTTCTCAGGGTCACCAAAATTTAAAAAGAAGAAAAAAAAAAAAAGAATTCTTATGAAAAGATAGAGAATCTTTTCCCGATCATAATGACACCAAAAGTATGAAATTTGATGAAAACTTAGGGAATTATGCTCTTGCGAAGTTTATGGTCTCGACGATGTTTACGCATCAGCGATTTTGCCCACTTTGAGCCCTATTTTCGGCCAATTCCAGTGTACTAGTCGACAAAAATTATAACTATTTTGCTAGAACTCCATTTTTTCTATCGAATGAGCACAAGAAACCACCCATTTACCGATTTCAGCTATCCAATAAAGTTGTAAGAATTTAGCAATTTTCCCAATTTCACACAAATTTCAAAAGATGCCAATTTCCAAATAGGGTCCAGAATAAACAAGAAAGACATTCCTGGCACTAAAATAGCATTTCCTCTGTTCATTAGTCACTCCCCAGGCCTCTCTTACATTTCTTTTGCTTCCCACTTTGATTTTTTATTCTCACAAAAAAAATAAGATTTACTGTTATGCAGACTACTGCATTAGTGTGGAAATGGTATAAATGATATCGGTGCACTTGTGAAAGAATATCAGACTCACCAGTTGACGTATATTGGACGCTTAGCATGATTTGATTACTTTTGAACTTTGGTAAAAATCGAACATTTCTGCTACTTTGAGCTCAATTTCAAGGTACTTTTCATTGTAAAACCAGTCAAAATCATCTCAATTTCTGTAATATGTCTTCCATTTTATACAAGGAGACCAGGAAAACTAGAATACAACAATAAATACCATACGAAAATACAGTGCAAAGTCGCTGTTTTAAACCAAAAACACGATCAAAGTTTTTTTTTCTCATTATGCACTGTGTGCTGCAGGATTTTTTTTATACTGCACACACTGACCACATAGACCCATTCTTTCATATGTAGGCCTACCAGCTTTCTCTTGCTAGATTTGAAGGCGCTAGAATTTAATAAATGTATGGAAGAGGGTAAGGTACCTAGGGATTGGCAGAGAGCATGCATAGTTCCTTTGTATAAAGGCAAAGGGGATAAAAGAGAGTGTAAAAATTATAGGGGGATAAGTCTGCTGAGTATACCTGGTAAAGTGTATGGTAGAGTTATTATTGAAAGAATTAAGAGTAAGACGGAGAATAGGATAGCAGATGAACAAGGAGGCTTTAGGAAAGGTAGGGGGTGTGTGGACCAGGTGTTTACAGTGAAACATATAAGTGAACAGTATTTAGATAAGGCTAAAGAGGTCTTTGTGGCATTTATGGATTTGGAAAAGGCGTATGACAGGGTGGATAGGGGGGCAATGTGGCAGATGTTGCAAGTGTATGGTGTAGGAGGTAGGTTACTGAAAGCAGTGAAGAGTTTTTACGAGGATAGTGAGGCTCAAGTTAGAGTATGTAGGAAAGAGGGAAATTATTTCCCAGTAAAAGTAGGCCTTAGACAAGGATGTGTGATGTCACCGTGGTTGTTTAATATATTTATAGATGGGGTTGTAAGAGAAGTAAATGCGAGGGTCTTGGCAAGAGGCGTGGAGTTAAAAGATAAAGAATCACACGCAAAGTGGGAGTTGTCACAGCTGCTCTTTGCTGATGACACTGTGCTCTTGGGAGATTCTGAAGAGAAGTTGCAGAGATTGGTGGATGAATTTGGTAGGGTGTGCAAAAGAAGAAAATTAAAGGTGAATACAGGAAAGAGTAAGGTTATGAGGATAACAAAAAGATTAGGTGATGAAAGATTGAATATCAGATTGGAGGGAGAGAGTATGGAGGAGGTGAATGTATTCATATATTTGGGAGTGGACGTGTCAGCGGATGGGTCTATGAAAGATGAGGTGAATCATAGAATTGATGAGGGGAAAAGAGTGAGTGGTGCACTTAGGAGTCTGTGGAGACAAAGAACTTTGTCCTTGGAGGCAAAGAGGGGAATGTATGAGAGTATAGTTTTACCAACGCTCTTATATGGGTGTGAAGCATGGGTGATGAATGTTGCAGCGAGGAGAAGGCTGGAGGCAGTGGAGATGTCATGTCTGAGGGCAATGTGTGGTGTGAATATAATGCAGAGAATTCGTAGTTTGGAAGTTAGGAGGAGGTGCGGGATTACCAAAACTGTTGTCCAGAGGGCTGAGGAAGGGTTGTTGAGGTGGTTTGGACATGTAGAGAGAATGGAGCGAAACAGAATGACTTGATCAAGAGTGTATCAGTCTGTAGTGGAAGGAAGGCGGAGTAGGGGTCGGCCTAGGAAAGGTTGGAGAGAGGGGGTAAAGGAGGTTTTGTGTGCGAGGGGCTTGGACTTCCACCAGGCATGCATGAGCGTGTTTGATAGGAGTGAATGGAGACAAATGGTTTTTAATACTTGACGTGCTGTTGGAGTGTGAGCAAAGTAACATTTATGAAGGGGTTCAGGGAAACTGGCAGGCCGGACTTGAGTCCTGGAGATGGGAAGTACAGTGCCTGCACTCTGAAGGAGGGGTGTTAATGTTGCAGTTTAAGAACTGTAGTGTAAAGCACCCTTCTGGCAAGACAGTGATGGAGTGAATGATGGTGAAAGTTTTTCTTTTTCGGGCCACCCTGCCTTGGTGGGAATCGGCCAGTGTGATAATAATAAAAAAAAAAAATAATAATAGTACGTCAAAAACCCTGGTGCGTAAGCCGTACTAGTACGGCCGAAACCCCGAAAGGATTAAACAAAAATACCAACCACTCCAACACTATATCCCCCCCTGCTTTTAACATTTCTGTCATGATCCCATCAGTTCCATCTGCTTTATCCCCTTTCATTCTACGTAATGCCTCACGTACCTCCCCCATACTCACATCCTGCTTTTCTTCACTCTTAAAAAATGTTACATCTCCCTGGCCACTGTATGAAATGACTGCCTTCCTTTCTTCATCAACATTTAAAAATTCCTCAAAATATTCCCGCTATCTACCCAAAACCTCCATCTCCCCATCTACTAACTCCCCTACTCTGTTTTTAACTGACAAATCCATTCGTTCTCTAGGCTTTCTTAACTTGTTTATCTCACTCCAAAATTTTTTCTTGTTTTCATTAAAATTTCTTAACAGTGCCTCTCCCACTCTATCATCTGCTCTCCTTTTGCACTCTCTCACTACTCTCTTCACCTTTCTTTTACTCTCCATATACAGTGGACCCCCGCATAATGATTACCTCTGAATGCGACCAATTATGTAAGTGTATTTATGTAAGTGCGTTTGTACGTGTATGTTTGGGGGTCTGAAATGGACTAATCTACTTCACAATATTCCTTATGGGAATAAATTCAGTCAGTACTGGCACCTGAACATACTTATGGAGTGAAAAAATATCGTTAACCGGGGGTCCACTGTACTCTGCTCTTCTTATAACACTTCTGCTTTGTAAAAACCTCTCACAAGCTATCTTCTTCTCTTTTATCACACCCTTTATTCATCATTCCACCAATCACTCCTCTTTCCTCCTGCACCCACCCTCCTATAACTGCAAACTTCTGCCCCATATTCTAATACTGCATTTTTAAAACTATTCCAACCCTCTTCAACCCCCCACTGCTCATACTTGCACCAGCCCACCTTTCTGCCAATAGTTGCTTTTATCTCACCCGAACTTCCTCCTCCCTTAGTTTATACACTTTCACCTCTCTCTTACTTGTTGTTTCCATTTTCCTTTCGTCCCATCTACCTCTAACTCTAACTGTAGCTACAACTAAATAATGATCCAATACATCAGTTGCCCCTCTATAAACATGTACAACCTGGAGCCTACCCATCAACCTTTTACCCACCAATACATAATCTAACAAACTCTCATTCGTGCTATATCATACCTTGTATACTTATTTATCCTCTTTTTCATAAAATATGTATTACTTATTACCAAACCTCTTTCTACACATAGCTCAATTAAAGGCTCCCCATTTTCATTTATCCCTGGCACCCCAAATTTACCTACTACTCCCTCCACAACAATTTTACCCACTTTAGCATTGAAATCCCCAACCACAAGTACTCTCACACTTGGTTCAAAACTCCCCACGCGCTCACTCAACATTTCCCAAAATCTCTCTCTCTCCTCTACACTTATCTCTTCTCCAGGTGCATACACGCTTACTATAACCCACTTTTCACATCCAATCTTTATTTTACTCCACATAATCCTTGAATTAATACATTTATAGTCCCTCTTTTCCTGCCATAACTTCTCCTTCAACATTATTGCTACTCCTTTAGCTCTAACTCTATTTGAAACCCCTGACCTAATCCCATTTATTTCTCCCCACTGAAACTCTCCCACCTCCTTCAGCTTTGTTTCACTGAAAGCCAGGACATCCAGCTTTTTCTCATTCATAACATCCACAATCATCTCTTTCTTATCATTTGCACAACATCCTACATTCAAACATCCCACTTTGATGATTTTCTTCTTTTACTTTTTAGTAAGCTATACAGGAAAAGGGGTTACTAGCCCATTGTTCCCAGCATTTTAGTTGACTTTTACAACACGCATGGCTTACGGAGGAAAGAGTCTTATTCCACTTCCCCGTGGATATAAAAGAAAAAGCAATAAGAACAAGAACTATTAAGATAAAATCAAAGAAAACTCAGATGAGTGTGTACATATAAACATGCACCTGTATGTGCAGTGTGACCTAAGTGTAAGTAGAAGTAACAAGAGGTACCTGAAATCTTTCATGTTTATGAGACAGAAAAAAAGACACCAGCAATCCTACCATCATGTAAAACAATTATAGGCTTTTGTTTTACACTCACTGGGTGGTTGCTGTCTACCAGCCTACTACATTATCAATACTGTCATCACTTAATAGCTAAGTTAAAGCAGCATGGCAATAATCTACATGTGAAGCAGTGATAATAAGCGACTTTCAGATTCAATCATTTATGTCTTTAAACTACATTAGATAGAAATGTAATGCTATAAGCTTACAAATAACTGGCCCAGCACTTTTAGCATAACCTAGGTAGATGCAGAACTTGAGCCGTCACATTATTATTATTATAATCAAGGGGGAAGTGCTAAACCTTGAGCCGTCACAAATCACATTCATTGTTTCCCTCACTTAACCCAACTTGTACATGCACATACTAGGGATTTAACTTTAGATTATCTTGCAGTTTATGAAGGCTTATTACATTTGTTCCCTAAATTTATATCACTACTGTACTGTACTGGATTATCTTTTTCTATATGTAAAACACAGTATATTATTACATTCCGGGGATATGTTAATCTCGTAGGAGTTATAAAGCACCTGGGTAATTGGAGGCAATTACAGTATGTTAAAAATGGTATAAAATACTGACAAGTTGATTCAACCATTATTTAAATTAATAATATTCTGCAAAATAATAGAGATTACCTGTACATTATCCTGGTAAGCAAAACATTAAACTTCCTTAATACTAAATGTATGTACAGTAAACCCTGGATTTAATAGATAATAGGGGGAAGAAGTTGGTGGATTGAGATGAGATTATTTTGCAGTGCTTGTGATAAAAATTGTGTAACCTACAGACTATCTGCAGTTTCCAAATTAACCCAGTGGATCTTGTCTAAAATTTCCAGTCTGTTAAAGACAAAATCCATTCATCATACAGTACAGCCAGATAGGTATTATTCTTGTTCTTATTATCATTATACTGTATTCATGGGGAAGTGCTAAACCTGTAAGGGTCACAAAGTACCTGATGCATTGAAGGTAAACATGATTAATGAAAGGCAGGAAAGGGTAGCTTCAATTCCTTGCATCAAGAGCTCATCACTAGCATCCAGGTATCCCCTCTTGATTTCTAAAACTGTTAATAGTAGGGATGGGATACCAAAATTTCTAAAGATACCAAGAGAGTTAGAGGTATTGGGAAGATTGAAGGAATATTTTGAAGAATTGTTAAATGTTGATGAAGATGGGGAAGAAGTGATTTTGTGTATTGGACAGGGAGGAATAACATCTTGCAGGAGTGAGGAAGAGTCAGTTGTGAGTGTGAGGGAAGTTCGTGAGGCAGTGGGAAGATTGAAAGGGGAAAAGCAGCTAGGATAAAGACAGAAATGTTAAAAGCAGGGGGAGAGGGGGGATATAGTTTTGGAGTGGTTAGTACTTTTATTTAACAAATGTATGGAAGAGGGTAAGGTACCTAGGGATTGGCAGAGAGCATGCATAGTTCCTTTGTATAAAGGCAAAGGGGACAAAAGAGTGTAAAAATTATAGGGGAATAAGCCTGTTGTGTATACCTGGTAAAGTGTATGGTAAAATTATTATTAAAAGAATTAAGAGTAAGACGGAGAGCAGGATCGCAGATGAACAAGGAGGCTTTAGAAAGGGTATGGGGCGTGTAGGCAAAGTGTTTACAGTGAAACATATAGGAGGACAGTATTTTAGATAAGGGTAAAAAGATTTTTGTGCCATTTATGGATTTGGAAAAAGCATATGATAGGGGAAGCAATGTGGCAGATGTTGCCAATGTATGGAATAAGAGGTAGGTTACTGAAAACAGTGAAAAGTTTTTACGAGGATAGTGAGGCTCAGGTTAGAATATGTAGATTATTATTATAATTATGGGGGAGTGCTAAACCTGTAGGATTATACAGTGTATGTGGGGGGGATGGAAGGTATTCAGGCTCAATACAGGGAACTGGAGCACATATCTAATTCCCTAGATCAAGAGCCCCTCACCAGCATCAAGGAACCTCCCATGAGGGAAGTATGTAGGATAGAGGGAGATTATTTCCCAGCAAAAGTAGGCCTTAGACAGGGATGTGTGATGTCACCATGGTTGTTCAGTACAGTATATTTATAAACGAGGTTGTAAGAGAAATGAATGCTCAGGTGTTCACAAGAGGTGTGGGGTTAAAAGATAAAGAATCTAACACAAAGTGGGAGTTGTCACAATTGCTCTTTGCTGATGACACTGTTTTTGGGAGATTCTGAAGATTATTATTATAATCAAGGGGGAAGTGCTAAACCCGGAGGATTATACAGCACCCGGGGGGGATGTGGAAGGCATTCAGGCTTAATTTGGGGAACTGGAGCACAGATCCAATTCCCTAAATCAAGAGCCCCTCACCAACATCAAGGAACCTTCCTTGAGGGGAGGGAGATTCTGAAGAGAAGTTGCAGAGGTTGGTGGATGAGTTTGGTAGGGTATGTGAAAGAATGAAATTAAAAGTGAATATAGGAAAGAGTAAGGTGATGAGGATAACAAAAAAAAATTAGGTAACGAAAGATTGGATATCACATTGGAGAGAGAGAGAATATAGAGGAAGTGAGTGTATTCATATATTTGGGTTTGGACTTGTCAACAGATGGGTCTATGAAAGATGAGGGGAATCATAAAACTGATGAGGAAAAAAAGGTGAGCGGTGTACTGAGGAGTCTGTGGAGACAAAGAACATTATACATGGAAGCAAAGAGGGTATGAGAGTATAGTTAGACCAACACTGTTATATGGGTGTGAATGTTGCAACAAGGAGAAGACTGGAGGCAGAGTATTATCCAGAAAGCTGAGGAGGGGTTGTTGAGGTGGTTCAGACATGTAGAGAGAATGGAATGAAATAGAATGACTCAGAGCATATAAATCTGTAGTGGAAGGCGAGTTAGGGGTTGGCCTAAGAAAGGTTGAAGGGAGGGGGTAAAGGAGGTTGTGTGCAAGGGGCTTGGATTTCCAGCAAGCATGTGTGAGCATGTTAGATAGGATCGAGTCAAGATAAATGGTTTTTATGACTTGACATGCTGTTGGAGTGTGAGCAAAGTAACATGAAGGGGTTCAGGAAAACAGGCAGGCCAGACATGAGTCCTAGAGATGGGGAGTACAGTGCCAGCACTCTGAAGGAGGCGTGTTAGTGTTGCAGCTTTATAACTGTAGTGTAAGCACACCTCTGGCAAGACACTGATGGAGTGAATGTTGATCAAAGTTTTTCTTTTTTGGGCCACCCTGCTTTGGTGGGAAATAGCTGATGTGTTAATAAATAAATAATAACCAACACTCAATTTCAGGCCAATACTGACACCATCAAAATAAACTAATACCCGCTAACACTGATACATTGGCACAATCCTAGTTGGTAGTAGAGGTATAGTAAGATGGTAAACTTTTATTGCATACAAATAAAGTTTTGGTTCTTCTACAGGAGTGAGGTACAAGGATGAAGATCGGACTGATGTAAACAAACTCCCGGTACTCAAATTTTCAGGACCTAATCTGTACTTCACCTTTAACCCAACCATCACAGATAATGATGAAGACTTGGACTGGGCTTCTGGAGTATTTGCTAAACTCTGCGCTGGCAGAGATAATGGGACCTGCACAAGTATTCTGTTCAGAAAAACATACCTTACAGGTACATAATTAAAATCTAAGCCTTGTTAAAACTTTTACCTGTAAAGACTTTGGAAAGCTATCGATCACAATACAATAAAATATCTAATTTCATTATTCTTAAGCCTCTTTGGGAGCTCCCTGTATTGAGGGGCAGCCATATTCACAAGTTTCCTGTGGTTGTAGCATTTTTTTTTTTCAACAAGTCGGCCGTCTCCCACTGAGGCAGGGTGACCCAAAAACAAAATCCCCAAAAAGAAAATACTTTCATCATCATTCAACACTTTCACCTCACTCACACATAATCACTGTTTTTGCAGAGGTGCCCAGAATACAAGAGTTTAGAAGTATATACGTATAAAAATACACAATATATCCCTCCAAACTGCCAATATCCCAAACCCCTCCTTTAGAGTGAAGGCATTGTACTTCCCATTTCCAGGACTCAAGTCTGGTTATATAAAATAACCGGTTTCCCTGAAACCCTTCACTAAATATTACCCTGCTCACACTCCAACAGCTCGTCAGGTCCCAAATACCATTCGTCTCCATTCACTCCTGTCTAACACACTCACGCATGCTTGCTGGAAGTCCAGACCCCTCGCCCACAACACCTCCTTTACCCTCTCCCCCCAACCTTTTCGAGGACGACCCCTACCCCGCCTTCCTTTCCCTATAGATTTATACGCTCTCCATGTCATTCTACTTTGATCCATTCTCTCTAAATGATCAAACCACCTCAACAAACCCTCTTCAGCCCTCTGACTAATACTTTTATTAACTCCACACCTTCTCCTAATTTCCACACTCCGAATTTTCTGCATAATATTTACACCACACATTGCCCTTAGACACAACATCTCCACTGCCTCCTCGCTGCAGCATTTACAACACAAGCTTCACACCCATATAAAAGTGTTGGTACAACTTTACTTTCATACATTCGCTTCTTTGCCTCCATAGATACCATTTTTTGCCTCCACGTATACCTCAATGCACCACTCACCTTTTTTCCTTCATCAATTCTATGATTAACCTCATCCTTCATAAATCCATCCGCTGACATATCAACTCCCAAATAGTATCTGAAAACATTCCTCCTCCCCAGTTCGATATCCAATTTTTCTTTATCTAAAATATTTGATACCCTCATCACCTTACTCTTTTCTATGTTCACTTTCAACTTTCTACCTTTACATACACTCCCAAATTCGTCCACTAATCTTTGCAATTTTTCTTTAGAATCTCCCATAAGCACAGTATCATCAGCAAAAAGTAACTGTCACTTCCCATTTTGTATTTAATTCCCCATAATTTAGTCCCACCCCTCTCCCGAACACCCTAGCATTTACTTCTTTTACAACCCCATCTATAAATATATTAAACAACCATGGTAACATTACACATCCCTGTCTAAGACCTACTTTTACCGGGAAGTATTGTCCCTCTCTTCTACACACCCTAACCTGAGCCTCACTATCCTCATAAAAACTCTTTACAGCATTTAGTAACTTACCACCTATTCCATATACAGTGGACCCCCGATTAACGATATTTTTTCATTCCAGAAGTATGTTCAGGTGCCAGTACTGACCGAATTTGTTCCCATAAGGAATATTGTGAAGTAGATTAGTCCATTTCAGACCCCCAAACATACACGTACAAACGCACTTACATAAATACACTTACATAATTGGTCGTATTGGGAGGTGATCGTTAAGCGGGGGTCCACTGTACTTGCAACCTATGCCACATTGCTCCTCTATCCACTCTATCATATGCCTTTTCTAAATCCATAAATGCAATAAAAACTTCCCTACCTTTATCTAAATACTGTTCACATATATGCTTCAATGTAAACACTTGATCTACACATCCCCTACCCACTCTAAAACGTCCTTGCTCATCCACAATCCTACATTCTGTCTTATCTCAAATTCTTTCAATAATAGCCCTACCGTACACTTTTCCTGGTATACTCAGTAAACTTGTAGAATATTAAATGAAAAATCTTTATACCACAATACAATATTTTCACTATGTGGAACCTCAAATATCGAACTTAATTCGTTCCAGGAGTTAGTTCTAAATTCGAAAAGTCTGAAAAGTGAAGCAATATTTCCCGTAAGAAATAATGGAAATACAATTAATCCGTTCCAGAAACCCAAAAATATTCACACAAAAAAAATACATTTTATAGAGATTAATTATAGTTTTACATACACACAACAAATATAGTGTTCAATTATGTAATAATAAATTTAAATAAACATATAACATTCTACTTACCTTAATTGAAGATTAGTGATGGCATCTGGAAGATAGGGAGGAGGAGAAACGGAGTTGGAGTTAGTGTTTGGAAAGGAAATCCCCCTCCATGAGGACTTCAGGTATCAAAGCCTTCTCTGGGGTTATTTCCTTTCTCTGTCTTTTAATGCCACTAGGACCAGCTTGAGAGTCACTGGACCCCTGTCTCACAAAATAGCTGTCCACAGTCCTCTGTTTCTGGTGCCTCTTTAACATTTACCTAAAATAGGACATGGTTCTGTCACTGAACTTGTTGCAAAGATGGCTTGTTTCAGCTTGCTCAGGGTGGTACTTCTCCACAAACATTTGAACATCATTCCACTTCTGTATTATTTCATTCTTCACATCTATGGTGTTTCTCACTTCTTTTACCACAGGGGTACCACTAGCAAGTTTCTTTGCTGTAATAAAGTTGGTAGAATTACCGACAATATGTAAAGTAAAAGGACACAAGTGCAACTAATGTGACATTTTATTGTGGCAACGTTTCGCTCTCCAGGAGCTTTATCAAGCCGTTACAAACAGTACATGGACACAGAGGGTATATATAGGCTCAGAGTGAGGTGCATTACTAGTGGTAGTACAGTAGTAATAGTAGTAGAAGTAATACAATATGTAGAACAATTAACTTGCACATGAGTAAACGATGTAAAGTCTATTACTTGGGAAACATAAAAATTGGTTAGACAAATATTTCTATTGGAGGCTGGATAGAGAAGGCCTGTTTCAATGTTCATTCTCTGTAATGTGCTTGTGTAGTATTAACAGGAGAGACTATGTGATAACAGGATTTACTGTTTTCAGGAGGATTCTTGCTAAGACTTCAGAGATGGTGAAGCTGCCTTTGTTTTGTTTAATTGTATTAGAAACAGCTATTAGTGAAGATTCAAGGCACTTGCGTCTGCGGAAATTAGTTTCTTTGATTACTAGTTGGGCTTCCCTGAACTTCATGAGATGATTGGTGGAATTTCGGTGTTGTACACAGGCGTTGTTCGAGTTATCGTTCCTACATGCATAAATGTGTTCATTGAGGCGGGTGTCGAGGTTTCTTGCTGTTTCACCTACATAAATCTTGTCGCAGCCTCCACAGGGTATAGTGTACACCCCTGCATTGACTGGTTCGTGGTGCTTGGATTTTGTTCTGGTTAGATCCTTTATCGAAGTGCTGGAAGCGATGGCGACTCTGGTGTTAGCTTGTTTAAGTACTTTAGAAACGTTCAGTGCAACCTGGCTGTTGGGAAGAATTATAACTTTTTTGGGAGTGGTGTTGGTGCGTGGAGAATTAATGATCTGAAGGGCTCTTTTCTTGCAGTCTTTGATGAAAAAGGAAGGATCTCACACACTTCTATTCCAGTCAAGATACTAGGACCAAAAGAGGCATCATCATCGGGTTTTTCCTAAGAGCATATCGAATTTGTAGTCCTGAGTTTCTTGACGAGGAATGTACCTACATTCACAGAACCTTCACAGATTTACATTTTCCTTCCTTTTTCATCAAAGACTGCAAGAAAAGAGCCCTTCAGATCATTAATTCTCCACGCACCAACACCACTCCCAACAAAGTTATAATTCTTCCCAACAGCCAGGTTGCACTAAACGTTTCTAAAGTACTTTCACAAGCTAACACCAGAGTCGCCATCGCTTCCAGCACTTCGATAAAGGATCTAACCAGAACAAAATCCAAGCACCACGAACCAGTCAATGCAGGGGTCTACACTATACCCTGTGGAGGCTGCGACAAGATTTATGTAGGTGAAACAGCAAGAAACCTCGACACCCGCCTCAATGAACACATTTATGCATGTAGGAACGATAACTTGAACAACGCCTGTGTACAACACCGAAATTCCACCAACCATCTCATGAAGTTCAGGGAAGCCCAACTAGTAATCAAAGAAACTAATTTCCGCAGACGCAAGTGCCTTGAATCTTCACTAATAGCTGTTTCTAATACAATTAAACAAAACAAAGGCAGCTTCACCATCTCTGAAGTCTTAGCAAGAATCCTCCTGAAAACAGTAAATCCTGCTATCACATAGTCTCTCCTGTTAATACTACACAAGCACATTACAGAGAATGAACATTGAAACAGGCCTTCTCTATCCAGCCTCCAATAGAAATATTTGTCTAACCAATTTTTATGTTTCCCAAGTAATAGCCTTTACATCATTTACTCATGTGCAAGTTAATTGTTCTACATATTGTATTACTTCTACTACTACTACTACTGTACTACCACTAGTAATGCACCTCACTCTGAGCCTATATATACCCTCTGTGTCCATGTACTGTTTGTAACGGCTTGATAAAGCTCCTGGAGAGCGAAACGTTGCCACAATAAAATGTCACATTAGTTGCACTTGTGTCCTTTTACTTTACAAGTTTCTTTGCTTCCATTGTAGCTTATTTCACAGTCCCACAAGCACTAAACAATATGAAATAATCGTAAAATGTTTGAATGAGAGCGCAGGTTAGTGTTCACTCAAGCATCAACAAAACCAGACTGGCTCATGGCGCCTGCATGGGGACACGGACAGACCGGGCTGCCAGACAGGTCTGGTACCCGGCAGTTCGAAAATATGGGCGAGTTCAATAATAGGGACAAAGTTGGTTCGAAAAAAGGGTTCTATTTTCGAAGAGTTCGATAAGCGATACATTCGAAATTTGAGGTTCCACTGTATAATTCAAAAGCAATGATTTAGAATAAAGTGCCTAAACTTGTAGTTTTTATCACATACTTTTCTTGAATCCAAGTTTCAGCGCTCCTTCCCCATTACCTAATACTTTATAATTTTTCTTCATTGGCGCAAAATAATATTCACTACTTTCTTTTAATCTTTTGTGAGTGGTTATTTTAAGTGGTTATTTTACTGTTTATTTATAGTTCATATTCTTAACTGAGTCACTGATTATGTCCTTGAATTGTCTTTTTTTGATGGGTGTGAAACACTACAGCAACATTTTTATTTAAATTTTGGTTTAACATATATTCGAAACAGTTTTCTGGGGGAAAATGCAAAACCTGTTGGGGTCACACACTGGAAGATTTTCAGTCAGTTTGGCCTACCTGTATTTTACACATCAAATTACATTAAATCCTAAAGATAATTCTATCAACCACAGTTGATGGATGAGATGGTGACTGCCGCAAGTGGGCTTATGATCAATTTACACAATCACTAAACTGAAAAGCTAGCTACACTGTATGCAGAAATTCTAGGAGAGAGAGCTTGTACTGGCTGATGAAAATTAGTTATATTTCATCATGAATTTGCTCACATTTAACCATCAACACTACTTAATATTTTTAGCAAAGTGTAAAGAGTACCCCTAACCATGCATTTTCCACAGCCTGTGGAGTGGAGAAACTCCTCAGTGTTCTTCATAAGAAAGGAGTGAGGGTAACTGAGAACTTGCACATCTATTCATCACATATTCTTTCTCCAGACAGTGACAATAAACTCAAGAATCTTGCCCACACTCTTAATCTTAGTGAAGTCTGCTGGCATCAGAGGTATGAGAACTCCACTAATGACTGTAAAGTATTACAATGATTAACAGGATTAAAAATAGTTAAAATTATGAATTGGTGGCATATGAAACTCTACTCATTGTCTACAGTTTTAAACAAGAAATTATGCTACAGTGAATTTAAATTATATAATGGGTAACAAAGGAATACAGCTTCTCCTCACTTAGCAACATACACGTTTACCGATGACTTGGACTTACGGCGGGCTCTCTGACCAGTATGCATACCTAAATAATGTATATTAGAGCCAATTTCCTCTATTCTGTTTATTACAATATACAGTACACTTCTGTATAAACATTTAAAAATATACCAGAAATATTATAAATGGTGCAAAGGTGACATTAAAACAGTATCAAAGATGGTTGACAAACCCACTACCATTATACAGTGGACCCCCGCATAACGATCACCTCCGAATGCGACCAATTATGTAAGTGTATTTATGTAAGTGCGTTTGTACGTGTATGTTTGGGGGGTGAAATGGACTAATCTACTTCACAATATTCCTTATGGGAACAAATTCGGTCAGTACTGGCACCTGAACATACTTCTGGAGTGAAAAAATATCATTAACCGGGGGTCCACTGTAGTATGCTCCTCACTTAGGGACAAATTCGTTTACCGACGTGGTCTTAGGAATGGAACTCCATTGTTAAGTGAGGAGAGGCTGTAATTTTAACGCTACTTGGTAAAGTGAAACCTTAATTTAATTGACTAATGGGAGGGGGAGTGGCTGCTAATGTCAAGCATCCATTAAATTTAAATAATGAGACTGTCTTGTCATGACTGCAATAATGATAATTATGGAATCAACTGACTTTGTTGTTTCCAAAATTAATTTACCCAGCAGATCGTGACAGAAAATTCTGAAATCTGCAAACTTTGTTTCCAGATTATACACTGTCAAGATTTTATGTTAAACTCAAAATCCATTAAATTGAAGTGTTGCTGTATTTACCTTTTTTGGTCAGCTGTATTTTGAAAATATCAAAAGCAACTGCTATATAATTATAAACATACTTGTTTAACAAGTTGCTGTAACTCACTTTTCATTTTAAGTGTCAAAGCTGCTACGCCTCAAAAATTAATTTCTTAATTCTGGATGAGGAACTGTTAATGAGCCTGAGAAAATACTTTCTAATTTGTTTGTTTTTTATTCAATAACTAGATTCTTTTTTAATTCCTATACATTATCCCGTCAAACCTGGTTATCATTTATCCGTTTGTCCAAAAAAATCATCATTCTGACCTTTCTTTCATAAATACAATTCATTAACTTCTCACTGGAAGGGCTTTAATTAATTAAGTTTTTTAATGTATCAGCAGTTTTTCACTAATGCAGGATAACCTAAATTATTACTGTGTATTCCAGGAAAAATACAAGTAATCAGGTTTGTGAAGGAGCTTAAAAATCCTTGGATAAAAAGAGCTCCCTCACCAGCCTCAGGATGCCCTCCCTTCCTGGAAGGGTAGGAGTGGTGCAGAAAAAGAAGCAAATTCACTGTCACTCATTCTGTGTTTTCCCAGAAATCCAACCACAATACAAATGGCTAAACTGTAACATCCAACCTTCTGAGTGTAGGCATTATACTTCCCATCTCTAGGACTCTAGTCTAGCTAAGCAGTTTCATATATGTTATCTCGCTTATATAGGTCGTAAGATCACAAACAGGTTTTGGTCGTTTTGACAAGACTGTAATGAAGTACCACTAAAACCTGCATGCAGTTTTGATTTGGCAATGAACAAAACTGTGGTCTGTGATGAGTGGCATTAAATCCAGAAAAAGTAGCAGTAAAAAATAAGGAATATATCTGGTTACTTTGGCCAAGGCCAAATGAAAAGACAGAAAAATTCATTTATCAACTTCTTAAGAAAAATATGACCAAGTAATTCAGACTTGAGTCCTGGAGATGGGAAGTACAGTGCCTGCACTCTGAAGGAGGGGTGTTAATGTTGCAGTTTAAAAACTGTAGTGTAAAGCACCCTTCTGGCAAGACAGTGATGGAGTGAATGATGGTGAAAGTTTTTCTTTTTCGGGCCACCCTGCCTTGGTGGGAATCGGCCAGTGTGATAATAAAAAAAAAAAAAAAAAAATTCACTGCTGTAACACTTTCAGGAATATTGTGGAAGTCCCAAGACATTTGGCAGTTCAAATTGGCACAGGGGAAATAAAGGAAGTGCACAAGGGTAGGGGTCATCCCAGGAACAATTGGAGGGGAGTCATACAAGAGGTTTTGAGTTTTAGGTGCTTGAGCATCAAGCAGGCTTACCTTTGATGAGTTGCGAGAGGTTTTTTTCTGCTCCCAGAGCCTACCCTTGGGCCAGGCTTGTTTGGTGCAAGCATGATAGGAATGAATGGAGAAAAGTAGTTTTTAATGAACATTCTATTGGAATTTGAGGTTAGGTAACTTTTATAAAGGATTCAGAGAAACTGATTAGGATTCAGGTCCTAGAGGTAGGAAGTACAGTGCCTGTGCTGATGGAGGTGGGGATGTTGGAGGGTAATCTGAGTGTGATGTCAGCACACTTTTGGAAAGACAGTGATTGACTGAATGGCAAATTTTCTAATTTAGGTTACCCTACCTTGGTGGGAGATGGCTGTTAAAAAAAAAAAAAGATAGATAAATGTCACTGAAGAAAGAATAGTAGTGGTACAAGAGATTTCAATTTGCATGCTTATATTGACTGCATTTACATAAATTCCAGATGAGATGGGATTAATTAAACAAATATCTCCAACAAACTTGTTTTTGTGTGAAGATTAACCTTATAAATGATCTTTCCACAGCTCATGGAGGAAAGAAACTCCTCAAGGCTCTTCACAAGAAGACAGTGAGGGTGACAACTCGTTTGGACATTTATACACTGCATGCCATTACTAGAGAGAGTAACAAAGAACTCGAAGAACTTGCCGTAACGCTTAATCTAAGTCCACTCTTCTTACACTCTAGGAATACAGGAGTAGTGAACTGAGTGCACTGTTCTACTTTAGTGATTGTAATGTATTGTTTCTGTTAAAGTATTTTAAATTACTCAGCCATTTACTGTACTTGGGCTTAATTTTTTTTCTTTACTGTACCATATTGGATTATTAAAATCAAGGGAGAAAGGCTGAACTCAGTGGGTTCACAGAGCATCCAGGAAATGGAAGATAATCAAATTGGATTAGAGGAAGGGTAGCTTCAATTCCTTGGATCAAGATCACTTTTCCAGTCTTTAAACACTGCTGTAAATTATTATAATGGGAAAGTGCTAAGCCTCCAGGGCTTGTATAGTGCTGGGAACTATTATATAGTTTGTGTGTAATGTCAAGGGTGAGTGTGCCACAGTGGCAGAGTACCTGATTAGCAGTCTGTGAATTATATTGTGCACTACAGGCAGCCAGCAATAATAGCCTGGTTGATCGGGCCCTGATGAAGGAGTGGGCCACAGGGGTGACAACTCCCAGAACACCTTCTGGGTAAAGAACTGTGTACCACTAACATGTCCTGCCTCTTGTGAGACGAAGTGTTTGAGCCATTACACTTTATATGTATTAATATTTTAATGTTTATGTAAAAAATTGCTGTTTTTTAGTCTGAAGATTATATGATTATTAAACAATCTCTAATTGTAAATAAATTTTATTGTTCAATACAGCATTTTAATTAGAGGGGATGAGGGTGCACTTAACCTGTAGGGGCAATATAATGCCATCAAAGGAAGTCCAGTTCCTTTGATCAAGAACCCTTCACTGGCATCAAGACATCTATAGTTTCCAATTTGTAAATTTAAATTTTCATTTTAATTAATAATTTTACAATTTTTACCTTAACTATTAATTTTGATTCTGTCCATAGCATGTACAGAAATACAGTAGGGCCCCACTTATACGGCAGGTTAGGTTCCAGGCTACCGCTGTAAAGTGGAAATCACCGTAAAGTGGAACACCCTTTTTTTCCACTTATAAATGCATACAAATACTAGATAACAAGTTTACACTAACATATATTAAGTTAGCAATAGAACCAGGCATCAAAAAACAATAAAAAAGTACAATACACACATAGTGCACTCATTACTTACCTTAAAATATTTATAGTCTTAATCTAGGGTGAGACAAGTAGTATTTATTGTAAGAAATCAAGTGTGGTATGTATGGTAGTCAGCCAGGCTACCATACCAGGCCACACCACCCACACATACTATTCTATGATATTTAAGCATCCCAGAGCGATAAAATGCATATACAGTTTACTCATTACTTACTTTAAAATATTTGTAGTCTTAATCTAGGGTGAGATGAGTAGTATTTATTGTAAAAAATCAAGTGTGGTATGTATGGTAGTCAGCCGGGCTACCATACCAGGCCAACCCACCCACACATATTCTATGATATTTAAGCATCCCAGAGCAATAAAATGTATATACAGTTCACTCATTACTTACCTTAAAATATTTGTAGTCTTAATGTAGGGTCAGGAGTAAGTAAATGAGATAAAACGAATAAATGAGAGAGAAAGAATGAGTGCATGAGAGAGGACAGGCGCAGAGTTATGTAAACAAACCAGGTGAAGGTAAGTTGTGTAAACAAAGTGTACACGTCTGGTTTGTGTACAAGTTACATTGTGTACAGGTTGTCTCTACATTGATACGGTAGAGTAAATAAAGAAGAACACTCCCATTCTCATGTAACATCATTTTGAGAAGAAATGATGCTCTGAGTGAAGGCAGTGGAAATAAGTCACTCTGTCTGACTTTTTTGGGTTATCCTGGGTTCTCTACACATATGCTGTTATGTATGATAATCTATGTAACTGTATTTGTGTATATCTGAATAAACTTACATACATACAAAAGGAATAATTTTCTACAGTTACCCCCAGTAACACATTTTCTCTTATGTTAGATTAGAGAATTATTATTATTATAATCAAAAAGAAGCGCTAAGCCACAAGGGCTATACAGCTAGATTAGAGAAAATGTTATTCTTGCCATCACTTGTACAAGTTATCAGGCTCCCACATCTCATATTTATGTTTATTTATTCAACTGTGGGGTGTATTTATCATCTTTATATGTTATGTATCATGTTTATTATATAATTTTGAAAAAAATATCATGGATGGATTAATGAAAATGTGTATATTAACGTAATATACCACATTTAATAAGACTCGGTGATGATGATTATTATTATTTCTAATATGGCGTAACTTGTGCAAGTCGTCTGCTACCACACCTCATATTTATGTTTATTTATTCTACTGTGGGGTGTATTTATCATATTTATATGTTATGCATCGTGTTTATTATATAATTTTGAAAAAATATCAGATGGATTAATGAAAATGTGTATATTAACGTAATATACCACATTTAAATGAGACTCGGTGATTATTATCATTACTAATATGACGTCTGGAGACATAAAACACTCTTACTGATTTTAATGTGTACCTGCACGCCAGCACAGTATGTAAGTTTATTTATTTAAGTACAGGTATATATAAGCATAATTATCAGAGTTTTTTTTTTTTTTTTTTTTTTTTTTTTTTTTTTTTTTTTTTTCAACAAGTCGGCCGTCTCCCACCGAGGCAGGGTGACCCAAAAAAGAAAGAAAATCCCCAAAAAGAAAATACTTTCATCATCATTCAACACTTTCACCACACTCGCACATTATCACTGTTTTTGCAGAGGTGCTCAGAATACAACAGTCTAGAAGCATAAACATATAAAGATACACAACATATCCCTCCAAACTGCCAATATCCCAAACCCCTCCTTTAAAGTGCAGGCATTGTACTTCCCATTTCCAGGACTCAAGTCCGACTATATGAAAATAACCGGTTTCCCTGAATCCCTTCACTAAATATTACCCTGCTCACACTCCAACAGATCGTCAGGTCCCAAGTACCATTCGTCTCCATTCACTCCTATCTAACACGCTCACGCACGCTTGCTGGAAGTCCAAGCCCCTTACCCACAAAACCTCCTTTACCCCCTCTCTCCAACCCTTTCGAGGACGACCCCTACCCCGCCTTCCTTCCCCTATAGATTTATATGCTTTCCATGTCATTCTACTGTGATCCATTCTCTCTAAATGACCAAACCACCTCAACAACCCCTCTTCTGCCCTCTGACTAATACTTTTATTAACTCCACACCTTCTCCTAATTTCCACACTCCGAATTTTCTGCATAATATTTACACCACACATTGCCCTTAAACAGGACATCTCCGCTGCCTCCAACCGTCTCCTCGCTGCTGCATTTACCACCCAAGCTTCACACCCATATAAGAGTGTTGGTACTACTATACTTTCATACATTCCCTTCTTTGCCTCCATAGATAACGTTTTTTGACTCCACATATACCTCAACGCACCACTCACCTTTTTTCCCTCATCAATTCTATGATTAACCTCATCCTTCATAAATCCATCCGCCGACACGTCAACTCCCAAGTATCTGAAAACATTCACTTCTTCCATACTCCTCCTCCCCAATTTGATATCCAATTTTTCTTTATCTAAATCATTTGACACCCTCATCACCTTACTCTTTTCTATGTTCACTTTCAACTTTCTACCTTTACACACATTCCCAAACTCATCCACTAACCTTTGCAATTTTTCTTTAGAATCTCCCATAAGCACAGTATCATCAGCAAAAAGTAACTGTGTCAATTCCCATTTTGAATTTGATTCCCCATAATTTAATCCCACCCCTCTCCCAAACACCCTAGCATTTACTTCCTTTACAACCCCATCTATAAATATATTAAACAACCATGGTGACATTACACATCCCTGTCTAAGACCTACTTTTACCGGGAAGTAGTCTCCCTCTCTTCTACACACCCTAACCTGAGCCTCACTATCCTCATAAAAACTCTTTACAGCATTTAATAACTTACCACCTATTCCATATACTTGCAACATCTGCCACATTGCTCCTCTATCCACTCTATCATATGCCTTTTCTAAATCCATAAATGCAATAAAAACTTCCCTATCTTTATCTAAATACTGTTCACATATATGCTTCAATGTAAACACCTGATCTACACATCCCCTACCCACTCTAAAACCTCCTTGCTCATCCGCAATCCTACATTCTGTCTTACCTCTAATTCTTTCAATTATAACCCTACCGTACACTTTTCCTGGTATACTCAGTAAGCTTATTCCTCTATAATTTTTACAGTCTCTTTTGTCCCCTTTCCCTTTATATAAAGGGACTATACATGCTCTCTGCCAATCCCTAGGTACCTTCCCCTCTTTCATACATTTATTAAACAAAAGTACCAACCACTCCAACACTATATCCCCCCCTGCTTTTAACATTTCTGTCATGATCCCATCAGTTCCAGCTGCTTTACCCCCTTTCATTTTACATAATGCCTCACGTACCTCCCCCACACTTACATTCTGCTCTTCTTCACTCCTAAAAGATGGTATACCTCCCTGACCAGTGCATGAAATTACTGCCTCTGTTTCTTCCTTAACATTTAAAAGTTCCTCAAAATATTCTCGCCATCTACCCAATACCTCCATCTCCCCATCTACTAACTCCCCTACTCTGTTTTTATCAGAGTATATATAAAATATGAAATAACTTTTAAAAACACACAAAATTTTGGAGTTTCCAGACATAATGGAGAGATTTAGTGCTTACGGGTGGGGCGCGGTGACCGTATTAGAAAGTCAGGTGGGGGGAGCCGTATAGCGAGTTTTGGTCATAATTTGAAATAACCGTATTAGCGGAACGCCGTAAAGCGGGTCCCTACTGTAAGTATAAAATGTCCACAACTAATGTAGATTTAATCCTAATGTATGTTGGTCCAAAATGCTGTGCATTATGGACTTATGCCATTTATGTGCTGTATAATACAATGAAATATTATCATTATCACTAATTTTTATTTGAAACATGTTAAAGTTATATAACATTTAACAAAACAATCTGGGTCTATATTGAGTTCAGATGCTCAGTGGAGTTGTGCAATAATTGGTTTAAAGTATAACATTATGTAGATCTTCCAACAGATTCATTTTGTGCAAACTGTCATAAAATTTTTTTTTTTTATGCTGGTTATTATTATTACAATGTATTATATGGGGAAGTGAAACATGGCATGCTTTATCCTAATGCTAAAATTTTGAGGGTAAAATTTCTTGGGGTTATGAGAGGGTTATGTTGATCTAACCTACTGAAAAAATGGACAATTTGCACAAAATTAAATTATTGCAGAAACCCATCAAATACTGTACTTTAACAAAATCCATCAACCAGTTAACCTAATATGACCACACTGTGCCACTTAAGTTATTTATTGAGCACCTGTAGCACATCTTCCGAGAACATGCGCGCACGCACGCACACATTATATATATATATATATATCTATATATATATAGGTTGGTAGACAGCAACCGCCCAGGGAGGTACTACCGTCCTGCCAGGCGAGTGTAAAACTGAAGCCTGTAATTGTTTTACACGATGGTAGGATTGCTGGTGTCTTTTTCTTTTTCTGTCTCATACACATGCAAGATTTCAGGTACGTCTTGCTACTTCTACTTACACTTAGGTCACACTACACATACTTGTACAAACATATATATACACACCCCTTTGGGTTTTCTTCTATTTTCTTTCTAGTTCTTGTTCTTGTTTATTTCCTCTTACCTCCATGGGAAAGTGGAACAGAATTCTTCCTCTGTAAGCCATGCGTGTTGTAAGAGGCGACTAAAATGCCGGGAGCAAAAGGCTAGTAACCCCTTCTCCTGTATATATTACTAAATGTAAAAGGAGAAACTTTCGTTTTTCCTTTTGGGCCACCCCGCCTCGGTGGGATACAGCCGGTGTGTTGAAAGAAAGAAAGCAAGAAAGAAAGAAAAAGAAAGAAAGAAAGAAAAAGAAAGAAAGAAAGAAAGAAAAAGAAAGAAAGAAAGAAAAAGAAAGAAAGAAAGAAAGAAAGAAAGAAAGAAAGAAAGAAAGAAAGAAAGAAAGAAAGAAAGAAAGAAAGAAAGAAAGAAAGAAAGAAAGAAAGAAAGAAAGAAAGAAAGAAAGAAAGAAAGAAAGAAAGAAAGAAAGAAAGAAAGAAAGAAAGAAAGAAAGAAAGAAAGAAAGAAAGAAAGAAAGAAAGAAAGAAAGAAAGAAAGAAAGAAAGAAAGAAAGAAAGAAAGAAAGAAAGAAAGAAAGAAAAATATATATATATATATATATATATAATATAAATATATATATATATATATATATATATATATATACAGTGGACCCCCGCATAACGATTACCTCCGAATGCGACCAATTATGTAAGTGTATTTATGTAAGTGCGTTTGTACGTGTATGTTTGGGGGTCTGAAATGGACTAATCTACTTCACAATATTCCTTATGGGAATAAATTCGGTCAGTACTGGCACCTGAACATACTTCTGGAGTGAAAAAATATCGTTAACCGGGGGTCCACTGTATATATAATATATATATATATATATATATATATATATATATATATATAATACAAATATATATATATATATATATATATATATATAATATATATATATATATATATATATATATATATATATTTTTTTTTTTTTTTCAACAAGTCGGTCGTCTCCCACCGAGGCAGGGTGACCCAAAAAAAAGAAAGAAAATCCCCAAAAAGAAAATACTTTCATCATCATTCAACACTTTCACCACACTCACACATTATCACTGCTTTTGCAGAGGTGCTCAGAATACAACAGTTTAGAAGCATATACGTATAGAGATACACAACATATCCCTCCAAACTGCCAATATCCCAAACCCCTCCTTTAAAGTGCAGGCATTGTACTTCCCATTTCCAGGACTCAAGTCCGACTATATGAAAATAACCGGTTTCCCTGAATCCCTTCACTAAATATTACCCTGCTCACACTCCAACAGATCGTCAGGTCCCAAGTACCATTCGTCTCCATTCACTCCTATCTAACACGCTCACGCACGCTTGCTGGAAGTCCAAGCCCCTCGCCCACAAAACCTCCTTTACCCCCTCTTTCCAACCCTTTCGAGGACGACCCCTACCCCTCTTTCCTTCCCCTATAGATTTATATGCTTTCCATGTCATTCTACTTTGATCCATTCTCTCTAAATGACCAAACCACCTCAACAACCCCTCTTCTGCCCTCTGACTAATGTTTTTATTAACTCCACACCTTCTCCTAATTTCCACACTCCGAATTTTCTGCATAATATTTACACCACACATTGCCCTTTGACAGGACATCTCCACTGCCTCCAACCGTCTCCTCGCTGCTGCATTTACCACCTAAGCTTCACATCCATATAAGAGTGTTGGTACTACTATACTTTCATACATTCCCTTCTTTGCCTCCATAGATAACGTTTTTTGACTCCACATATACCTCAACGCACCACTCACCTTTTTTCCCTCATCAATTCTATGATTAACCTCATCCTTCATAAATCCATCCGCCGACACGTCAACTCCTAAGTATCTGAAAACATTCACTTCTTCCATACTCCTCCTCCCCAATTTGATATCCAATTTTTCTTTATCTAAATCGTTTGATACACTCATCCACTAACCTTTGCAATTTTTCTTTAGAATCTCCCATAAGCACAGTATCATCAGCAAAAAGTAACTGTGTCTCTCTCTCTCTCTCTCTCTCTATATATATATATATATATATATATATATTTTTTTTTTTTTTTTTCAACAAGTCGGCCGTCTCCCACCGAGGCAGGGTGACCCAAAAAAGAAAAAATCCCCAAAAAGAAAATACTTTCATCAACATTCAACACTTTCACCACACTCACAAATTATCACTGTTTTTGCAGAGGTGCTCAGAATACAACAGTTTAGAAGCATACACATATAAAGATACACAACATATCCCTCCAAACTGCCAATATCCTAAACCCCTCCTTCAAAGTGCAGGCATTGTACTTCCCATTTCCATGACTCAAGTCCGACTATATGAAAATAACCGGTTTCCCTGATTTTTTTTTTTTTTTTTTATCACACTGGCCGATTCCCACCAAGGCAGGGTGGCCCGAAAAAGAAAAACTTTCACCATCATTCACTCCATCACTGTCTTGCCAGAAGGGTGCTTTACACTACAGTTTTTAAACTGCAACATTAACACCCCTCCTTCAGAGTGCAGGCACTGTACTTCCCATCTCCAGGACGAGTCCGGCCTGCCGGTTTCCCTGAATCCCTTCATAAATGTTACTTTGCTCACACTCCAACAGCACGTCAAGTATTAAAAACCATTTGTCTCCATTCACTCCTATCAAACACGCTCACGCATGCCTGCTGGAAGTCCAAGCCCCTCGCACACAAAACCTCCTTTACCCCCTCCCTCCAACCTTTCCTAGGCCGACCCCTACCCCGCCTTCCTTCCACTACAGACTGATACACTCTTGAAGTTATTCTGTTTCGCTCCATTCTCTCCACATGTCCGAACCACCTCAACAACCCTTCCTCAGCCCTCTGGACAACAGTTTTGGTAATCCCGCACCTCCTCCTAACTTCCAAACTACGAATTCTCTGCATTATATTCACACCGCACATTGCTCTCAGACATGACATCTCCACTGCCTCCAGCCTTCTCCTCGCTGCAACATTCATCACCCATGCTTCACACCCATATAAGAGCGTTGGTAAAACTATACTCTCATACATTCCCCTCTTTGCCTCCAAGGACAAAGTTCTTTGTCTCCACAGACTCCTAAGTGCACCACTCAGCCTTTTCCCCTCATCAATTCTATGATTCACCTCATCTTTCATAGACCCATCCGCTGACACGTCCACTCCCAAATATCTGAATACATTCACCTCCTCCACACTCTCTCCCTCCAATCTGATATCCAATCTTTCATCACCTAATCTTTTTGTTATCCTCATAACCTTACTCTTTCCTGTATTCACTTTCAATTTTCTTCTTTTGCACACCCTACCAAATTCATCCACCAATCTCTGCAACTTCTCTTCAGAATCTCCCAAGAGCACAGTGTCATCAGCAAAGAGCAACTGTGACAACTCCCACTTTATGTTTTTTTTATTTTATTATCACACTGGCCGATTCCCACCAAGGCAGGGTGGCCCGAAAAAGAAAAACTTTCACCATCATTCACTCCATCACTGTCTTGCCAGAAGGGTGCTTTACACTACAGTTTTTAAACTGCAACATTAACACCCCTCCTTCAGAGTGCAGGCACTGTACTTCCCATCTCCAGGACTCAAGTCCGGCCTGCCGGTTTCCCTGAATCCCTTCATAAATGTTACTTTGCTCACACTCCAACAGCACGTCAAGTATTAAAAACCATTTGTCTCCATTCACTCCTATCAAACACGCTCACGCATGCCTGCTGGAAGTCCAAGCCCCTCGCACACAAAACCTCCTTTACCCCCTCCCTCCAACCCTTCCTAGGCCGACCCCTACCCCGCCTTCCTTCCACTACAGACTGATACACTCTTGAAGTCATTCTGTTTCGCTCCATTCTCTCTACATGTCCGAACCACCTCAACAACCCTTCCTCAGCCCTCTGGACAACAGTTTTGGTAATCCTGCACCTCCTCCTAACTTCCAAACTACGAATTCTCTGCATTATATTCACACCACACATTGCCCTCAGACATGACATCTCCACTGCCTCCAGCCTTCTCCTCGCTGCAACATTCATCACCCACGCTTCACACCCATATATATATATATATATATATATATAGATATATATATATATATATATATATATATATATAGAGAGAGAGAGAGAGAGAGAGAGAGAGAGACACAGTTACTTTTTGCTGATGATACTGTGCTTATGGGAGATTCTAAAGAAAAATTGCAAAGGTTAGTGGATGAGTTTGGGAATATGTGTAAAGGTAGAAAGTTGAAAGTGAACATAGAAAAGAGTAAGGTGATGAGGGTATCAAATGATTTAGATAAAGAAAAATTGGATATCAAATTGGGGAGGAGGAGTATGGAAGAAGTGAATGTTTTCAGATACTTAGGAGTTGACGTGTCGGCGGATGGATTTATGAAGGATGAGGTTAATCATAGAATTGATGAGGGAAAAAAGGTGAGTGGTGCGTTGAGGTATATGTGGAGTCAAAAAACGTTATCTATGGAGGCAAAGAAGGGAATGTATGAAAGTATAGTAGTACCAACACTCTTATATGGATGTGAAGCTTAGGTGGTAAATGCAGCAGCGAGGAGACGGTTGGAGGCAGTGGAGATGTCCTGTCAAAGGGCAATGTGTGGTGTAAATATTATGCAGAAAATTCGGAGTGTGGAAATTAGGAGAAGGTGTGGAGTTAATAAAAACATTAGTCAGAGGGCAGAAGAGGGGTTGTTGAGGTGGTTTGGTCATTTAGAGAGAATGGATCAAAGTAGAATGACATGGAAAGCATATAAATCTATAGGGGAAGGAAAGAGGGGTAGGGGTCGTCCTCGAAAGGGTTGGAAAGAGGGGGTAAAGGAGGTTTTGTGGGTGAGGGGCTTGGACTTCCAGCAAGCGTGCATGAGCGTGTTAGATAGGAGTGAATGGAGACGAATGATACTTGGGACCTGACGATCTGTTGGAGTGTGAGCAGGGTAATATTTAGTGAAGGGATTCAGGGAAACCGGTTATTTTCATATAGTCGGACTTGAGTCCTGGAAATGGGAAGTACAATGCCTGCACTTTAAAGGAGGGATTTGGGATATTGGCAGTTTGGAGGGATATGTTGTGTATCTCTATACGTATATGCTTCTAAACTTGTATTCTGAGCACCTCTGCAAAAGCAGTGATAATGTGTGAGTGTGGTGAAAGTGTTGAATGATGATGAAAGTATTTTCTTTTTGGGGATTTTCTTTCTTTTTTTTTTTTTGGGTCACCCTGCCTCGGTGGGAGACGACCGACTTGTTGAGAAAAAAAAAAAAAAAAAAAAAAAAAAAATTATATATATATATATATATATATATATATATATATATATATATATATATATATATATATATATATATATATATATATATATATATATACACATATATATATATATATATATATATATATATATATATATATATATATATATATATATATATTATATATATATATATATATATATATATATTATATAATATAATATATACATATATATATATATATATATATATATATATTAATATATATATATATATATATACACACACACACACACACACACACACACACACACACACACACACATTGGGTCTTCAGACCCTACCAGGCATAGTTGCATCATTAAAATAGTAATTGATATATTACAATTTAAAATATTCAGTGCAGTATATAAAGTAAAAAAAAAAGCTTAAGTTCCCACTATAAAAGCTCATCACAAGATCATTTAATGTGCAGTATGTAAATAAAATCTAAATTTCCTGTAGGATTTGCTTGGACCCGTCAATAACTGCTCTGATGATTGGAAGCTAAACTAGTGTGGCCCATCTGTTCACACTACACTTCACATTACATACTTCTCAACACACCAAATACCACTACACCTGCTGGAGTCATACAGTGCCTGGGGAAATGCAAGGCATTCAGGTTTGATCCAAGGGGTGGGCAAGTCCAATTTCTTCAATCAAGAGCTCCTCATTAATATCAAGGACTCTCTTGAGAGGTCCCCTGCAGTGTTCCTTAGAAATTAATCAAGTAAATTTTTTAGAAACGCATGGCAATTCACTTGGTCGCATTAACAATTACGTATATTCGTGAGATACTAAACCTGTAATTACACATGGGGAGCACTAAACCCACAGGATTCATAAAATGCCTAACATAATTGAATGCATTATGTTATTTAAGGAACTGGAGCACAGGCCAAATTCCTTAGAATAGGGAACATCCCCCGAGGTAAACCCATCATATTTAGGAGGCAGGCACAGCCTGTAGGGATTATGCAGCACTTGGGAGGCATTCAAGTTTGATCCAAGGAAGAGGAGAGGTCCACTTAATTGGATCAAGTGCCCCTCACCAGCTTCAAGGAACCTCTCAAATGGAGGGAACCCTTTATAAAATTACTTGCTAAGCTGGCATGGGTCATCCAACACTGCAGGTAGGGATGCAAGGGCAGGGGTTAGTCTAGTCTTACAGCACCTCGAAGAAAAGGAGAAACAGGGTCGATCCAAGGAAGGACAAATCCAATCCCTATGGTCAAAAGTCCCTTACCAGTATTACCCTTCCACTGTTCAGACCCCCAAAGTTAATGTCACTGTGTCCACTTAAATCTGAAATGGTAGACTTCCTGAAGGTAATGACACCAAAAGTACAAAATTTCAGGGGACCATCAAACCTACATTATTTTTCAGGTGCAATTTTTAAGCATCAGTGATTTTGCAGACAGTCCTATTTTAAGCCAATTACATTGACCCATTTAACTAAATTTACCTATTTTGCTAGCACAAAAAACCACCCATTCAACTACCCTACAAAATGCATATAATTTGCTCAATGTTACAAAATTTAAAAAAAAATATATAGTCCAAAATGAACAATGTAGACATTCCTGGCACTTAAAACATTTCCTGTTTATTAATCATGTCCACAGGCCTCTTCTATATTACACTTCACTTCCGTTTTTAATCGCACAAAAATATTTCCCAGATAAAATATAACCAGGAATGATTGGTTATGGCTTACTGTATCCCCAATCTCAAAGTCGCTATTTTAAACCATCTACTTAATTTTATTTTTCCCCCATCATGCATATTGAGGGCAGGATTTTTTTCACTATGCACTCGCTGCAAAAACCCATTCTCTCCTATGCCAAAATTTACCATTTGCAGCTTATCTGAGCGAGCTGAACTAGTGATGTAGAACTACGCACGAGGGACCCTGGCCTCAATGATGTACTATGTGATGGACACTGAAAGACTTAAGGAATCTCCCTTGAGGGGAATATTAACTAATGTGTTAATGCACTATCCTTCAGGTGCTGTACAAAGAAAGGATATACAAAGGTCAATTACTGTACTGGTTTAAGTTTATTAGGCAATGAACTCATATGGCAGAGGTGTAAGGAACTCTGGCTCATGTTCAGAAATGTTCACCTTGTGTGCTGGCCGTGGTTGCTCAGGTTGTCTCTTGCATACAACCTTGATACCCTTAGACTTAGCTTCATGCTTAATGCGATCATTTTCCTTCACACGCTCCTTGAAATCCTCACGACACCTTGAGTGCGTCAAATGTTCAACACGTACATTCAGTCTGCAAATATGATTGATGCATTATTATACCAGGGAGGGGAGGGGGAATTTGCTAAACCTGTTGAGAGTTAAGTCTACATACCTGGAGGGTATTTCAGAGATCAACACCCCCATGGCCTGCTCCATGACCAGGCCACCTGGTGGATCAGGGCCTGATCAACTAGGCTGTTACTGCTGGCTGCAAGTAGTCCAATGTACGAACCACAGCCTGGCTGATCTAGCACTGATGTAGGTATCTGTCCAGCTCCCTCTTGAAGACAACCAGGGGTCTACTGGTAATTTCCCTTATGGCTGGTGGGAGGCTGTTGAACAGTCTTGCTCAACAATACTAATGGTGCCCCTACTTTTCATTGGGGGCTATGTTGCATTGCCTGCCAAGTCTTTGCTTTCAAAGGGAGTGATTTCTGTGTGCAGATTAGGGACCAGTCCCTCTAGGATTTTCCAGGCATAGATTATAATGCATTTCTCTTGCCTGCACTCCAGTGAGTACAAGTGCTTCCAAGTGTTCCCATTAGTTAAGGTATTTGATGGAACTTACATGTGCAGTAAAGGTTCTCTGTACATTCTGTAGATCTGCAGTTTCACATGCCTTGAATGGAGATGTTAATTTTTTTTTTTTCAACAGGTCGGCTGTCTCCCACCGAGGCAGGGTGACCCAAAAAAAGAAAGAAAATCCCCAAAAAGAAAATACTTTCATCATCATTCAACACTTTCACCACACTCACACATTATCACTGTTTTTGCAGAGGTGCTCAGAATACACAGTTTAGAAGCATACACATATAAATATACACAATATATCCCTCCAAACTGCCAATATCCCAAACCCCTCCTTTAAAGTGCAGGCATTGTACTTCCCATTTCCAGGACTCAAGTCCGACTATATGAAAATAACCGGTTTCCCTGAATCCCTTCACTAAATATTACCCTGCTCACACTCCAACAGATCGTCAGGTCCAAGTACCATTCGTCTCCATTCACTCCTATCTAACACGCTCACGCACGCTTGCTGGAAGTCCAAGCCCCTTGCCCACAAAACCTCCTTTACCCCCTCTCTCCAACCCTTTCGAGGACGACCCCTACCCAGCCTTCCTTCCCCTATAGATTTATATGCTTTCCATGTCATTCTACTTTGATCCATTCTCTCTAAATGACCAAACCACCTCAACAACCCCTCTTCTGCCCTCTGACTAATACTTTTATTAACTCCACACCTTTTCCTAATTTCCACACTCCGAATTTTCTGCATAATATTTACACCACACATTCCCCTTAAACAGATGTTAATATATAGCAACATTCCAGCCCAGAGAACAAGTGATTTAAAAAGGATCATCACTGGCTTGGCATCTCGTTTTGAATGTTCTCATTATCCATCCTATCACTTTCCTTGCAGAAGCGATAGTGGCATTGTTGTGATCCTTGAATGTGAGAGATCCTCAGACATTACCACTCCCAGGTCCTTCACATTACTTTTCTGCTCTCTTGTGTGATTAGAAATTATAGTATACTCAGTTCTAGCTATTATTTCCTCCAGTTTTCTGTAGTGGACTAGTTGGAATTTGTCTTAACTGAACATCTTACAGTTTTCCATTGACCACTGGCAAACTTTGTCTATATCTTCTTGGAGATTTACCATGTCCTCAATGAATGACACAATGGAGAGTAGGAGACGACTGGGTTTGAGCCAAGGAAGGGGAGGACAAACCCATTCCTTGTATCAAGAGCCCCTCAGCATCAATGAACCTAACCTTAGAGGTATTTATACTGTATTAATATATATGGGAAGTGGAACAGAATTATTCCTCCGTAAGCTATGCGTGTCTTAAAAGGCGATTGAAATGCTGGGAGCAAGGGGTTAGTAACCCCTTCTCCTGTATACATTACTAAATTTAAAGCCTCATTTTCTTTTTAGGTCACGCTGCCTTGGTAGGATATAGCTGGTTTGTGGGGGAAAAAAAATTAATATACAGTACAAAATAATCATCTCTTTGTACAAGTACATGATATAACTATTACAGACTTAGCTGACATCACTGGCATACTATGTAGAGCATTTCGGGCAACTTAGGTTAATCTTATCCCCCAGATGCCACCAAAAACAGTCAGTTAACACTAAGGTACCTACTTACTGCTAGATGAACAGGAGCAGCTGGTCTAAGGAAACATGCCTATGTTGCCTCACGTGTGTACAATTCAATCTCAATGCCCCACAAGGCCTTGTCAAACTGTCTCGGCAAACACGAGCAAGACACAAATGGTGGAAAATATCCCAATGGAAATTGGTGTAAAAGCAGAGAAGTCACAATGCTTTTCAACTATGATTTTCAGGACCCCAATGGAAACAAGTCACAGACTTTTTTTTGGGTTATCCTAGGTAATCTACACATATGCTATGTATGATAATGTAAGTATGTGTACCTGTACCTGAATAAACTTAGTTAAGGAAAGATACCAATAAACCATAACCTGTCTTCATAAGGGAATAAAAAAATCCTACATAGTCATTTACCTGTGACTAGTTTTTATAACTCTTTCTACCCCTGTACCTAGGCCTTAGACTGACTAGGCTTCCCCATTGACTGTGGTCAACTAGACTGTTTGTGCTAACAACCTGTAGCCCCATAGTCATTATAACCCAGCTGATCCAGCACAAAGCAGGAATCTGTCCAGTGCCTAGAAAACTTCATCTTCATTCCAACAGAATTTGTGATGTCTGCTGGTATTAGGAAGGCAACCATCACAAACTGCTTGACCTGAGCATGTACAGTACCAATTTTGAGATTTACCTCTCAGTCTTCAAGCCCCCCCCCCCCCCCCCCAAAAAAAAAAAAAAAAACAGCAAACCTACCAGTGAAAAACTTAAACAGCTTCCATTTCACTCACAAGATTGTAGTGATTCATGAACAGTTATTAACTTTGTTACTTAAACTTTTTATATTTTATGTAATATAGCTTAATCCTACCCAGCCTATATATTATAACCCTAAATTTAGAATGATTATTAAGCACCTCTGGAGGAAAGGATGGAACTGACTTGCAACACTCGACAACTATATTTTTTGGTCTTCTCTCATTACATTTTTGCATTAACCATTCATACTCTGGACTAAATAATACTGAATATGGTTTAATATGTTCCTGCAGTTATAGCAACACTAAATACTTTTATTTAGCAAAAAGTATACAAGTTCTGGAAAAAAAAAAAGGCTCAACAATACTTATTAAACACACACGGAGGGCCCGGGTTCGATTCCCGGCGGGTGGAAATTCCGACACGTTTCCTTACACCTATTGTCCTGTTCACCTAGCAGCAAATAGGTACCTGGGTGTTAGTCGACTGGTGTGGGTCGCATCCTGGGGGACAAGATTAAGGACCCCAATGGAAATAAGTTAGACAGTCCTCGATGACGCACTGACTTTCTTGGGTTATCCTGGGTGGCTAACCCTCCGGGGTTAAAAATCCGAACAAAATCTTTTTTATAGGTAGTAGGTTGGTAGACAGCAACCACCCAGGGAGGTACTACCGTCCTGCCAAGTGAGTGTAAAACGAAGCCTGTGATTGTTTTACATGATGGTAGGATTGCTGATGTCTTTTGTCTGTCTCATAAATATGCAAGATTACAGGCATGTCTTGCTACTTCTACTTACACTTAGGTCACACTACACATACATGTACACATTTATTTATACACACTCATCTGAGTTTTCTTTGATTTTATCTTAATAGTTCTTGGTCTTATTAATTTTCCTTTTATATCCATGGGGAAGTGGAATAAGAATCTTTCCTCCGTAAGCCATGCGTGTTGTAAAAGTCAACTAAAATGCCGGGAACAATGGGCTAGTAACCCCTTTTCCTGTAAAGATTACTAAAAAGAATAAGAAGAAGAAAATTGTCAAAGTGGGAAGTCTGAATGTGCGTGGATGTTGTGCAGATGATAAGAAAGAGATGATTGTGGATGTTATGAATGAGAAGAAGCTGGATGTCCTGGCTTTAAGTGAAACAAAGCTGAAGGGGGTGGGAGAGTTTCAGTGGAGAGGAATAAATGGGATTAGGTCAGGGGTTTCAAATAGAGTTAGAGCTAAAGAAGGAGTAGCAATAATGTTGAAGGATAAGCTATGGCAGGAAAAGAGGGACTATAAATGTATTAATTCAAGGATTATGTGGAGTAAAATAAAGATTGGATGTGAAAAGTGGGTTATAATAAGCGTGTATGCACCTGGAGAAGAGAGAAGTGTAGAGGAGAGAGAGAGATTTTGGGAAATGTTGAGTGAATGCGTGGGGAGTTTTGAATCAAGTGTGAGAGTAATGGTGGTTGGGGATTTTAATGCTAAAGTGGGTAAAAATGTTATGGAGGGAGTAGTAGGTAAATTTGGGGTGCCAGGGGTAAATGTAAATGGGGAGCCTTTAATTGAGCTATGTGTAGAAAGAAATTTGGTAATAAGTAATACATATTTTATGAAAAAGAGGATAAATAAATATACAAGGTATGATGTAGCACGTAATGAAAGTAGTTTATTAGATTATGTATTGGTGGATAAAAGGTTGATGGGTAGGCTCCAGGATGTACATGTTTATAGAGGGGCAACTGATATATCGGATCATTATTTAGTTGTAGCTACAGTTAGAGTAAGAGGTAGATGGGAACAGAGGAAGGTGGCAACAACAAGTAAGAGGGAAGTGAAAGTGTATAAACTAAGGGAGGAGGAAGTTCGGGTGAGATATAAGCGACTATTGGCAGAAAGGTGGGCTAGTGCAAAGATGAGTAGTGGGGGGGTTGAAGAGGGTTGGAATAGTTTTAAAAATGCAGTATTAGAATGTGGGGCAGAAGTTTGTGGTTATAGGAGGGTGGGGGCAGGAGGAAAGAGGAGTGATTGGTGGAATGATGAAGTAAAGGGTGTGATAAAAGAGAAAAAGGTAGCTTATGAGAGGTTTTTACAAAGCAGAAGTGTTATAAGAAGAGCAGAGTATATGGAGAGTAAAAGAAAGGTAAAGAGAGTGGTGAGAGAGTGCAAAAGGAGAGCAGATGATAGAGTGGGAGAGGCACTGTCAAGAAATTTTAATGAAAATAAGAAAAAATTTTGGAGTGAGTTAAACAAGTTAAGAAAGCCTAGGGAAAATATGGATTTGTCAGTTAAAAACAGAGTAGGGGAGTTAGTAGATGGGGAGATGGAGGTATTGGGTAGATGGCGAGAATATTTTGAGGAACTTTTAAATGTTAAGGAAGAAACAGAGGCAGTAATTTCATGCACTGGTCAGGGAGGTATACCATCTTTTAGGAGTGAAGAAGAGCAGAATGTAAGTGTGGGGGAGGTACGTGAGGCATTACGTAAAATGAAAGGGGGTAAAGCAGCTGGAACTGATGGGATCATGACAGAAATGTTAAAAGCAGGGGGGGATATAGTGTTGGAGTGGTTGATACTTTTGTTTAATAAATGTATGAAAGAGGGGAAGGTACCTAGGGATTGGCAGAGAGCATGTATAGTCCCTTTATATAAAGGGAAAGGGGACAAAAGAGACTGTAAAAATTATAGAGGAATAAGCTTACTGAGTATACCAGGAAAAGTGTACGGTAGGGTTATAATTGAAAGAATTAGAGGTAAGACAGAATGTAGGATTGCGGATGAGCAAGGAGGTTTTAGAGTGGGTAGGGGATGTGTAGATCAGGTGTTTACATTGAAGCATATATGTGAACAGTATTTAGATAAAGATAGGGAAGTTTTTATTGCATTTATGGATTTAGAAAAGGCATATGATAGAGTGGATAGAGGAGCAATGTGGCAGATGTTGCAAGTATATGGAATAGGTGGTAAGTTATTAAATGCTGTAAAGAGTTTTTATGAGGATAGTGAGGCTCAGGTTAGGGTGTGTAGAAGAGAGGGAGACTACTTCCCGGTAAAAGTAGGTCTTAGACAGGGATGTGTAATGTCACCATGGTTGTTTAATATATTTATAGATGGGGTTGTAAAGGAAGTAAATGCTAGGGTGTTTGGGAGAGGGGTGGGATTAAATTATGGGGAATCAAATTCAAAATGGGAATTGACACAGTTACTTTTTGCTGATGATACTGTGCTTATGGGAGATTCTAAAGAAAAATTGCAAAGGTTAGTGGATGAGTTTGGGAATGTGTGTAAAGGTAGAAAGTTGAAAGTGAACATAGAAAAGAGTAAGGTGATGAGGGTGTCAAATGATTTAGATAAAGAAAAATTGGATATCAAATTGGGGAGGAGGAGTATGGAAGAAGTGAATGTTTTCAGATACTTGGGAGTTGACGTGTCGGCGGATGGATTTATGAAGGATGAGGTTAATCATAGAATTGATGAGGGAAAAAAGGTGAGTGGTGCGTTGAGGTATATGTGGAGTCAAAAAACGTTATCTATGGAGGCAAAGAAGGGAATGTATGAAAGTATAGTAGTACCAACACTCTTATATGGGTGTGAAGCTTGGGTGGTAAATGCAGCAGCGAGGAGACGGTTGGAGGCAGCGGAGATGTCCTGTTTAAGGGCAATGTGTGGTGTAAATATTATGCAGAAAATTCGGAGTGTGGAAATTAGGAGAAGGTGTGGAGTTAATAAAAGTATTAGTCAGAGGGCAGAAGAGGGGTTGTTGAGGTGGTTTGGTCATTTAGAGAGAATGGATCACAGTAGAATGACATGGAAAGCATATAAATCTATAGGGGAAGGAAGGCGGGGTAGGGGTCGTCCTCGAAAGGGTTGGAGAGAGGGGGTAAAGGAGGTTTTGTGGGTAAGGGGCTTGGACTTCCAGCAAGCGTGCGTGAGCGTGTTAGATAGGAGTGAATGGAGACGAATGGTACTTGGGACCTGACGATCTGTTGGAGTGTGAGCAGGGTAATATTTAGTGAAGGGATTCAGGGAAACCGGTTATTTTCATATAGTCGGACTTGAGTCCTGGAAATGGGAAGTACAATGCCTGCACTTTAAAGGAGGGGTTTGGGATATTGGCAGTTTGGAGGGATATGTTGTGTATCTTTATATGTTTATGCTTCTAGACTGTTGTATTCTGAGCACCTCTGCAAAAACAGTGATAATGTGCGAGTGTGGTGAAAGTGTTGATTGATGATGAAAGTATTTTCTTTTTGGGGATTTTCTTTCTTTTTTGGGTCACCCTGCCTCGGTGGGAGACGGCCGACTTGTTTAAAAAAAAAAAAAAAAAAAAAAAATGTAAAGTAAAAGGACACAAATGCAACTAATGTGACTTTTTATTGTGGCAACGTTTCGCTCTCCAGGAGCTTTATCAAGCCATTGATAAAGCTCCTGGAGAGCGAAACGTTGCCACAATAAAAAGTCACATTAGTTGCATTTGTGTCCTTTTACTTTACAGAATACTGCATCAAGATTCTTGCATATGGACTCTGGAAAAACATACAATATTAAAGTAGCAACAAATTAGAGAAAATAAACCTACCTCTTAGCAAAAATCCTGCCCTTGACTCTCTTATTGACAACGACACCAACAGAATGCTGGGTGACATTGAATACACGGCCAGTTTTGCCATGGTAACACTTGTGGATGAGACCCTTCTGGAAAGCTCCATTACCCTTAAATATAAAATTAAACATTCATTAGATGCAAATATGGATGAACACGTTTTCTTCAAAAGCCATTAGAAAGAAATATTTTTTTGTACAGTATTACAACTGATTATAAACTATTGCTAAAACTACACAAGACCTTTCATTCAATATTTACTCAAAATTCACAAATGTAGGATAGTCAAACAAAATTATTACACTCAAGGTGTAACACAAGGTATAATACAGTGGACCCCCGCATAACGATCACCTCCGAATGCGACCAATTATGTAAGTGTATTTATGTGATTGAGTTTGTACGTGTATGTTTGGGGGTCTGAAATGGACTAATCTACTTCACAATATTCCTTATGGGAACAAATTCGGTCAGTACTGGCACCTGAACATACTTCTGGAATGAAAAAATATCGTTAACCGGGGGTCCACTGTACTCTACAATTACTGCAATGCAACAATTCACTTTTGCAAAAAATAAAGCCTATATACATCATGGGGGAGTGCTAAACCCATAGGGTTATACAGCACCTGTAGGGGAGGGGGGGGGGCATATAGCATTCAGGCTCAATTCAGGAAACTGGAGCACAGATCCAAATCCCCAAATCAAGAGCCCCTCACCAGTGTCAAGGAACCTTCCTTGAGGGGACATCATTCACAAAATTTAAAATAAAATTGTCCACAATTATAAACGATACCTTTCTCCTTGAACAAAATATTTAATTCAAAGAACAACTAGTCAGCATATAATATTGCAATATAAAACACAAATAACCCGCACATAAAAGAGAGAAGCTTACGACGACGTTTCGGTCCGACTTGGACAATTGACAAAGTCAATGTGCGGGTTATTTGTGTATCGTTCCAGTCACGGTATTGTGCCTTTTTGTTATTTATTTATTTTTGCAATATAAAATTTGAATAAGTCTTTGTACATTGTACACTATGAGGAAACAAGTCTCTCCCCCCCCCCCCCATTTCTTATCTAGTAAATATAATTTTTTTTTTTTTTTTATTATCACACTGGGCGATTCCCACCAAGGCAGGGTGGCCCGAAAAAGAAAAACTTTCACCATCATTCACTCCATCACTGTCTTGCCAGAAGGGTGCTTTACACTACAGTTTTTAAACTGCAACATTAACACCCCTCCTTCAGAGTGCAGGCACTGTACTTCCCATCTCCAGGACTCAAGTCCGGCCTGCCGGTTTCCCTGAATCCCTTCATAAATGTTACTTTGCTCACACTCCAACAGCACGTCAAGTATTAAAAACCATTTGTCTCCATTCACTCCTATCAAACACGCTCACGCATGCCTGCTGGAAGTCCAAGCCCCTCGCACACAAAACCTCCTTTACCCCCTCCCTCCAACCCTTCCTAGGCCGACCCCTACCCCGCCTTCCTTCCACTACAGACTGATACACTCTTGAAGTCATTCTGTTTCGCTCCATTCTCTCTACATGTCCGAACCACCTCAACAACCCTTCCCCAGCCCTCTGGACAACAGTTTTGGTAATCCCGCACCTCCTCCTAACTTCCAAACTACGAATTCTCTGCATTATATTCACACCACACATTGCCCTCAGACATGACATCTCCACTGCCTCCAGCCTTCTCCTCGCTGCAACATTCATCACCCACGCTTCACACCCATATAAGAGCGTTGGTAAAACTATACTCTCATACATTCCCCTCTTTGCCTCCAAGGACAAAGTTCTTTGTCTCCACAGACTCCTAAGTGCACCACTCACTCTTTTTCCCTCATCAATTCTATGATTCACCTCATCTTTCATAGACCCATCCGCTGACACGTCCACTCCCAAATATCTGAATACGTTCACCTCCTCCATACTCTCTCCCTCCAATCTGATATTCAATCTTTCATCACCTAATCTTTTTGTTATCCTCATAACCTTACTCTTTCCTGTATTCACCTTTAATTTTCTTCTTTTGCACACCCTACCAAATTCATCCACCAATCTCTGCAACTTCTCTTCAGAATCTCCCAAGAGCACAGTGTCATCAGCAAAGAGCAGCTGTGACAACTCCCACTTTGTGTGTGATTCTTTATCTTTTAACTCCACGCCTCTTGCCAAGACCCTCGCATTTACTTCTCTTACAACCCCATCTATAAATATATTAAACAACCACGGTGACATCACACATCCTTGTCTAAGGCCTACTTTTACTGGGAAAAAATTTCCCTCTTTCCTACATACTCTAACTTGAGCCTCACTATCCTCATAAAAACTCTTCACTGCTTTCAGTAACCTACCTCCTACACCATACACTTGCAACATCTGCCACATTGCCCCCCTATCCACCCTGTCATACGCCTTTTCCAAATCCATAAATGCCACAAAGACCTCTTTAGCCTTATCTAAATACTGTTCACTTATATGTTTCACTGTAAACACCTGGTCCACACACCCCCTACCTTTCCTAAAGCCTCCTTGTTCATCTGCTATCCTATTCTCCGTCTTACTCTTAATTCTTTCAATTATAACTCTACCATACACCTTACCAGGTACACTCAACAGACTTATCCCCCTATAATTTTTGCACTCTCTTTTATCCCCTTTGCCTTTATACAAAGGAACTATGCATGCTCTCTGCCAATCCCTAGGTACCTTACCCTCTTCCATACATTTATTAAATAATTGCACCAACCACTCCAAAACTATATCCCCACCTGCTTTTAACATTTCTATCTTTATCCCATCAATCCCGGCTGCCTTACCCCCTTTCATTTTACCTACTGCCTCACGAACTTCCCCCACACTCACAACTGGCTCTTCCTCACTCCTACAAGATGTTATTCCTCCTTGCCCTATACACGAAATCACAGCTTCCCTATCTTCATCAACATTTAACAATTCCTCAAAATATTCCCTCCATCTTCCCAATACCTCTAACTCTCCATTTAATAACTCTCCTCTCCTATTTTTAACTGACAAATCCATTTGTTCTCTAGGCTTTCTTAACTTGTTAATCTCACTCCAAAACTTTAGTAAATATAAATACCCAACAAATTTACACACCTTCAAATCGACAATATCTCCAACCTTGTACACTCTTAAGAAAGTAGACAAGTGCTCAACACCATTCTTCTTAAATGGACGTGCAAACATGTTGCGCGTGCCGCGCCGCAAACCCTTGGAATTTGTCATTTTGGCTTATCTGTGGAAGAAAATTATGAAAGTACTGTAAATCTTTTTGCGAGTAATCAATAATATAGGACTTGTGGCAGCCTCCGATGCATAGCATCACAAATGGTAACAAAATTTGTTAGGAGACTTAACAAATGGCATATTAGAACTACCCTGCAAAGCATCCAAAATTCAGTAATTTGGTCAATTTTATAAAATTCAACAAATTCTAAGATAAACTACTACACCAAACTGAATGGATCAAGGTGCACCCTACACACCACCCAGACAATCACCCAATCCATAGTCTGAAGAAAACACGAGGACCAGTACCAGAAAAAAATTTAATGATGAAATTACAGTGGACCCCCGCATAACGATCACCTCCGAATGCGACCAATTATGTAAGTGTATTTATGTAAGTGCGTTTGTATGTGTATGTTTGGGGGTCTGAAATGGACTAATCTAATTCACAATATTCCTTATGGGAACAAATTCGGTCAGTATTGGCAACTGAACATACTTCTGGAGTGAAAAAATATCTTTAACCGGGGGTCCACTGTATTAGGTAAAAACTCTTTGATCCAGTTTCTTCCCTCAGCAGCCAGCCTAGTCAACCAGGACTCAACACAACCACAACACGGCTGTCCACTGGCATATGTCTCTTAGCTCCTTTCTGGAATTCTTGGCATCAGAGATAACCCACTCCTTGCTAATTTCATCTACAGATTTGATCAAATTTGAAACCAAACTTACAAAGCAGAATTATTACAACGAAATCTAAGGCCTAAACCCATAAATGCCGTACAGCACTGCTAGGAAACAGAACTATTTAAATCCGTTGCTGACCAGCAAACATTATAAGTCGTGGTTCCTATAATCCAAATGGACATTCAAAATACAGTCAAAAGTGTCAGTGATCAAGTAATTTTATGGATAACCAACTAAGGTCCATTAATGAAAAGATAATTATATTATAATCATGGGGGAGCACTAAACCCATAAGCTTATACAGTGCCTGTGGGGGGATGGGAGGTATTCAGGCAGTAATTCAGGGAACTGGAGCACAGATCCAATTCCCTAGATCAAGAGCCCCTCACCAGCATTAAGGAACCTCCCTCAAGGGGAAATAACTATGGGCACCTTACTGACAAAGAGAATGAAATGTGCTTGATTTTAAATAATTATTTTCTCTCAGTTTTTACACAGGAAGACACTAACAATATTCCAGTAATTAATTTTTACAGTGGGCTAGAAGAAGATAAATTATGTAACATTACAGTCACTAGCGAGATGGTTGTGAAGCAGATAGACAGACTGAAGCAAAATAAGTCGCCGGGTCCTGATGAGGTTTTTTCAAGGGTTCTTAAGGAATGCAAAATGGAACTCTGTGAACCATTAACTAATATTTTTAATTTATCTCTTCAAACAGGTGTAGTGTCTGATATGTGGAAGATGGCTAATGTAACTCCTATTTTTAAAACAGGGGACAAGTCGTTACCGTCAAATTACCGCCCAATAAGCCTGACCTCAATTGTAGGCAAATTACTAGAGTCAGTTATAGCTGAGATTATAAGAAGCCATCTCGATAAGCATAGCTTGATTAATGATACTCAGCATGGATTCACAAGAGGCCGGTCTTGTCTAACTAATTTATTAACTTTCTTCAGTAAAGCTTTTGAGGCTGTTGACCACAATAAAGAATTTGATATTATTTACTTAGATTTTAGTAAGGCTTTTGATAGAGTTCCACACCATAGACTGTTAAAGAAAGTGGCAGCTCATGGCATTGGGGGAAAAGTGCTCTCGTGGATCGAGTCATGGCTCACTGACAGGAAGCAGAGTGTGTCCATAAATGGGGTTAAATCCGAGTGGGGATCTGTAACAAGTGGCGTTCCACAGGGATCAGTCTTGGGCCCGTTGTTGTTTATAATATATATCAATGATCTTGATGAGGGAATTACTAGTGATATGAGCAAATTCGCCGATGACACAAAGATAGGTAGGATAATTGATTCAAACGTAGATGTTATGGAACTTCAGGAGGATTTAAACAAACTCTATTCTTGGTCAGAAAAGTGGCAGATGCAGTTCAATGTAGATAAATGCAAAGTTCTGAAGCTTGGGAGTGCCCATAACCCTAGTACTTATAAGTTAAATGATGTAGAACTTAGCCATACAGATTGCGAAAAGGACTTGGGGGTTATGGTGAGCAGCAACCTTAAACCAAGACAGCAATGCCTAAGCATACGTAATAAGGCAAATAGATTACTGGGATTTATATCAAGAAGTGTAAGCAACAGAAGTCCAGAGGTCATACTGCAGCTTTATACATCATTAGTAAGGCCTCACCTAGATTATGCAGCTCAGTTCTGGTCTCCGTATTACAAAATGGACATAAATTCGTTAGAAAACATTCAGCGTAGGATGACTAAATTAATACATAGCATTAGAAATCTTCCTTATGAAGAAAGATAGAAGACTCTTAAGTTACATTCACTTGTTAGACGAAGAATGAGGGGAGACCTGATCGAAGTGTATAAGTGGAAGATAGGTATTAATAAAGGGGATATTAATAAGGTCTTGAGGATGTCTCTCCAAGAGAGAACCCGCAGTAATGGATTTAAATTAGATAAGTTTAGATTTAGAAAGGACATAGGAAAGTATTGGTTTGGAAATAGGGTAGTTGATGAGTGGAACAGTCTACCTAGTTGGGTTATTGAGGCTAGGACTTTGGGTAGTTTCAAATCTAGGTTGGATAAGTACATGAGTGGGAGGGGTTGGATTTGAGTGGGACTTTCACATCAGAGCTTATTTCTTGGGTGGCATTGAAAATTGGGTTGGGCAAATGTTTTGTTAGTGGGATGAATTGTAAAGGACCTGCCTAGTATGGCCCAGCAGGCCTCCTGCAGTGTTCCTCCTTTCTTATGTTCTTATGTAAGGGGGGAACTTTGTCAAGTTCGTTGCCACAATAAAATATCACGTTAGTTGCACTTGTGTCCTTTTACCGAACAATGTCAGTAATTCTACCAATATTAATACAGCATAATGGAATCCTTTACTATGGTTCGCCCACCGCGGGATTTTATCACAAACCGATAAAGGCCAAATATAGGTGAAACGTAGTCAATAATCACTAATTCAGGTATACACAGTTACATTATCATATCTATATTACTATTATAATTAAAACTAAGCGCTAAACCACCAGGGTCAGACAGCGCTGAAGTAGAGAACCTGGGATAACCCAAAATAAAGTCAGTGACTTATTTCCATTAAGGTTAAACCTAAAACCCAATCTAACTATTATTTTTTAAATACACTACCTAACAGAATACTCCATACGACTGAATGTACAACAATGCATGCAACCATATGACCTGTCTTTGTAATACTTGTGCTTTATTGTTATCTGTTTACATTAATGTTTTATCACTGATTTCATCATTGCTTAGTTAATCTTAAGTTAATTTTAAGCCAGCCCATAATGCTATGCATAGTATAAGTGGCTTTGGCATACTGCTCTTATCTGTATTTTTTTCTACCTCTGTATGTGTGCTTAAATTGGAAATAAATAAATAAATAAATAAATAAATAAATAAAAAAAAAAGGTTCTTATTTCCATAATGTATTTTTCCAGACCCTAAATGAAAATAATTCACCAACAACAGACTATATCATGTTATGCGGGACAGTTAACAGTTAAAATAAATCAAACAAAATCTTAACCTCATTATTATTACAATCAAAACTAAACGCTAAACCCACAAGGGTCATACAGCGCTCTTATAAAACATTAAGAGTATAATTCCACTCCAGCCACAAGTGTCACCAACGACCACAATGGAAATAACTACTTTGGGAGGTTATCCGAGGTAATTTACATACATAACTGTACTTATATATATCTAAATAAACTTAAACTTCTGCTGCCAGTGTCACCAGCCATGTGAACAAGTTACTACTTATTTCGTCATAATTCTTGCATTTAACAAGACACAAGGTGGTCCCCGCCTGACCTCTGGTATATAATGTCTCCCCTGCAACTAACCTGCCACTATCAGGGGTAAAATAAGCTCGGAAATAGGGAAATATGTGAGACTAACCCACGTGAGAGGATCACCCGCCAGCCAGACAAGAGGAGAGACAGAGTCATCTAGTGGTGGAAATTGTAACTAATACTACAGCAAACTCACTCCACTTATTTAGCAATAATAAAAGAAATATTACCACTTTCTCTAAGTCCTTATGCCTAAATAACACAAAAAATATTATTTTAGATTCACACTGAGAGATTTTGGGGATAATTTATTTTTGTAGTTGTTGATATGAGGAAATTGTAACAAGCAAACCCACTCCTCATACAACAATAATAAAAGAAAAATCATCATTTTCTGTAAATGTACATGCCTAAGTAACACATAAATTCATTATTTTAGATCCCCTCAAAGAGATTTTAGGGATAATTTAAAAAAATGATTGTTTTTTAGTTGTTGATGTGAAGCAATTATAACTAATACTACAGCAAACCCATTCCACTCATATAACAATAATAAAAGAAAAATCACCACTTTCTCTAACTCCACATACTAAATAACACACAAAATTTATTACTTTAGATTCCCTTTAAGGGATTTTATGGATAACTTCCAAAAAAGTGTTGTTGTTATGTAGTTGTGGATGTTAGTGTTGTTATGACGCTGCTTGTGTAGGTAAACCTTCCAGCTGATCCACACACTCAGGTCTTCACTCATAACATTCACCTACACCACCTTCAAGACGTACTAACTTGTACAATCTGGATCTCCTGGGATATTGTAAAATGGTGAGAGGAAGTTAGTGTGTGAGGATGGTTGTTAATGGCGGCGTGAGAGGGAGTGTAGAGGCCGGGAGGTGAGGCCTCCCTCTACCTCACTATCTTGATGATCACCTCAAGGAACCTTACTTGATGCTTCTGAGGGGCTCTTGATCTAGGGAACCGGATCTGTGCTCCAGTTCCCAAAATTAAGCCTGAATACCTTCCACATCCCCCACAGGCGCTGAATATTCCTACGGGTTTAGCGCTTCCCTTTGATTATATTAATAATTAACCTAATGATTATTGGATTTTTGTCAACTGGAGATGTAAATCTAGATGTATTCATGCAAACTTTTTTGAGGCCGAGTTCCTAGGCCTTTTTGTGCATCTCTTGTGCTACACGTCAGTCCTAACCTCACTATCTTAACGTCCTAATAATTTTATTTTTGTCAACAGTGGCTATAAATACCCCCAAGGAAGGTTCCTTAATGGTGAGGGGCTCTTGATCTAGGGAACTGGATCTGTGCTCCAGTTCCCAAAATTATGCCTGAATACCTTCCATCCCCCCACATGTGCTGTATAATCCTACGGGTTTAGTGCTCTCCATAATTATATTTTGGCAACTGCTGATGTAAGCCCTTTTCTGAGGCCTAGTTCCTAGGCCTTCTTCTGTTCCCACATGCTCTTGCACTTCCTCCAGCTCTAACCTCACTACCTTGATGTTCTAATAATTTGATTTTTATCAATTAGATAAATAAATCCAGGTGTATTCCTGTAAACTTTTTGAGGCTAAGTTCCTAGGCCTATTTATGTATCCACATTTGCTTCCACTACCCCCAATAGAAATAAGTTACTTTGGCCTTTCTTTTTGGGTTATCTTTGGTTATTTTTACTATTTATAATAATTGTAATTATGTAGCTGTACGTAAATATGCTTATTCTCCAGCTCTCAACCTCGCTATCTTTACGTCTTAATAATTTGATTTTTGTTAACTATAGATATAAATTCAGATGTATTCTTGTCAACTCTTTTTGAAGCCTAGTTTCTAGGCCTTTTTTGTGTATCCAAATTCTCCTATGCTACCCTTCAGCTCTACCCTCACTCTTCATGTCGTAACAATTTGATTTTTGTGGGAAAAAGACACGTAGAGTTCAGGACATTTATTTAGAGGAAATGTTTCACCATGAGTGGCTTCCTTAGGATCTTTAAGAATTAATAGTATTAAATGTTAATACATACTTAAATTTAATTCCTGTTTTAATGGAACCGATGCAACTGATGAAAGTAGAGGCTAAGTGGGAATGACTCTCAAAATCACAATGACACGATTGCAAACAAACTATACAACAGGTGGGGTTTGAACCTGCGATCAGATTGCGGGTTCAAACCCCACCCGTGGTATGTTTTTTTACTGGTGGGAATTTCAAGTGGAAACACATTCTTAACATAATGAAGTATTTTAAGCAAGTAATTAGGCAGAGCTACAAACATTTGTAAAAATCATTCTTATAATGATAGTCACCACATTGAGGGGTCTAAAATAATATAGTGTCTTACTTGATGTAAAGTGCTTCCATACATCTGTCGTGGTTGCCTGACACCAGGATTGCTTTATTTTCTGCAGGGCGCTAATGCCTCTCAGCTGGAGAAGGAGATTGGGGCTGACCAGTTCCCTCCAAATGAACATTACATTGGCCTTGTAAATGTAAGTACTGAAGTGTTTGAGAAATGTCTGTGGTCTATAAATATGCTCCTGAGGCTGTAAGTTACTTGCCTAAGATTTAAAGATCCTTAGGTTGATAATTACAATTTTATAAGTATGTTTTGCCTGAAAATAGCTAGAGAAAAATGCGTGGGGGAGTGGAGAATCCTTCCTCCATAAGCCATGAGTGTTGTCAGAGGCGACTAAAATGCCGGGACCAAGGTGCTAGTAACACCTTCTCCTGTATAAATTACTAAATGTGAAAAAAAAAAGAAAAACTTTACGTTTCTTCTTTTTCTGGTCACCCTGCCTCAGTGGAAGATGGATGTTAAAAAAATGCATGTGGAGTTTTGAACAAATTGTATAGTATTTACTTAGCATAATGGCAGTGAAGGAATATTGTGAGCCAGAGGCTATAAAGTAAATAGTGTTTTAAACAATGCTGCACATAAGATGAATTATGTTTGGAGATGGAGCATGGCAAGCATACATAAGTATACATTAGTTTTATGCAGACTTATTATCTGGTAATATGTTTTAGGATATAACTGCTGTTTATATATATAGCTACTCTAAATATTCAAAATTAATGATAAATGTGGTATAATGTTATTTTATTTCATACTTCGATGATTCAGTGCAGTTTCAAGTATTTTTCTGACAAACCTCAATTGTCAGCTAAAATATGCATTTATGCTACTTGAAAAAAAAAATATGATTTGGCATACATATAATATTAGAATAATTTAGTACAGTTGAAAATGAAAATTCTCAATACAAAAACATAAATTATAAACAATTAAAATAACACTTTTGAAGAGAATATATATGATCAGAAAATTATCAATAGTCCTAAATGGCAAGTAAGTCCCACCCATTATGTTATTACAGCTTTGTGAGTCAAGGTACCAACCTTCAGTTTGTGGAAATGACACTTACTTACAGTTCAAGACATTTATTGAGGAAATGTTTTGCCACGAGCGGCTTCTTCTTAGGATGGATGAAGCCACGCATGGCAAAACATTTCCTTTAATAAATGTCCTGAACTGTACACAAGTGCCTTTTTCCACATTTTATCGGTATCACCATACCATTTTTTCAATTGTTCAATTTGTTGCTTTGAGCACTGTATGTTTAACACCTTGCTAACTTTTCAGTTTGGCAACACTTGTTACATCAATTCTGTACTCCAAGCACTATATTTTTGCAAGCCTTTCCGGGAAAAAATTCTGGAATACAAAGCAAAGAATAAACGCACGAAAGAAACTCTTCTTGCATGTCTGGCAGATCTGTTCTACAATATTGCAACACAGAAGAAGAAGGTTGGAAGTATAGCACCCAAAAAATTTATTGCCAGATTTAGAAAGGAAAATGGTAAGTTCTCCTACCAGTTGCAAAATTTGTTACAGTACTTAGGCAAAACCTGGTGTCAGATGCTATTAGTATACTCAGTGTCTTACATAATATGAGGAAATCATGAAAAAAGAGTCTTGAGAAATGACGGGGAGTAGGATATGCATGTTAAAGATAGCTCTTTTTGTTTAATGTTTCCTATCTGTTGCTATTACATTGGCTGTCTTCTGCGTATTGGGTACCTCTTGTCTCTATTTTAATTTATTATGTAATTATTACTATTTATGATATTATTATTATTATTTCTTTTAACTCTGTCCTGCCAGTGCAGGGCGACTCAAAGAAAATTCGATCATCATTCATTCAACCACTATCTTTCCAGAAGTGTGGTGACATCAGCAATTCAGATTACTCTGAGTGTGGGCACTGCCCTTCTCACCTCCACCTATACTGTAACATCTTGGGCAAACTAGTTTCATCACACTATAGCACAACATCCTTAGCAGTATTTTTGCTGTCCCATTGTCATTAAGTAAAATTCTCCACGTGAATTTTCACAAAATAGTATTGGTAGTCTTTCATTCCCTTCTACATAACTTCTTTCATTTGGATTTATTGCAAGCTGAGAATGACCCATATGGGTTAAGTGTTTTTTGCTGAAAAATACAGTAATAATTATTAATTTATTGCCGCCACTTTATTTTTCTTCATACCAAATTTTTTTCGATCTCTTCCTTGCTATATACTGTGCAGTCCTTTAAGTTTGTGGTTTTATTTTCACTCCTGTTTCTTAGTGTTTTTAATGATTCTTGGTTCCCACTTCAAGAAAGTTCTTTTCTCATACTTTCTGGTTCCACACTCCCTGTATCTGAGACTGTATGGTGGACTGTATGCTTCACCAAATATCAACTTGTTTATCATATTTTGATTACTGTCTGCAACAGGGACACTGGCTTGCTAATGGTCCGAGTTGGACTGAAACATCATAAGTTTTTCTCCTATGTGCGGGTTTTATATGTTGTTCCAGCCACGGTATTGTGGCATTTTATTCTTGGTTTGAATTTTGATATCTGCGTACTCCTGGCAAGACACCTATTGGATAAGTGACTATGAATGTTTCTTGAGTTGCCATACCTTAGTGGGAAATGCTGTTGTGTTAACAAAAAAAAAAAAGTTTTCATAAAATGAGATTGACATGTCCAAAATAAAGCTGAGAAGCTGCATTTCCTTATTGTTTAGCCAACATGCGAGACAGTGCTCCAATTAAGATTTTTTTAACAAGTCGGCCGTCTCCCACCAAGGCAGGGTGACCCAAAATGAAAGAAAATCCCCAAAAAGAAAATACTTTCATCATCATTCAACACTTTCACCACACTCACACATTATCACTGTTTTTGCAGAGGTGCTCAGAACACAACAGCTTAGAAGCATATACCTATACAGGTACACAACATATCCCTCCAAACCGCCAATATCCCGAACCCCTCCTTTAGAGTGCAGGCATTGTACTTCCCATTTCCAGGACTCAAGTCTGGCTATATAAAAATACCTGGTTTCCTGAATCCCTTCACTAAATATTACTCTGCTCACACTCCAACAGCTCGTCAAGTTCTAAATACCATTCATCTCCATTTACTCCTATCGAACACGCTCACGCACGCCTGCTGGAAATCCAAGCCCCTCGCCCACAAAACCTCCCTTTCCCCTTCTTTCTTGTTTTTATTTCTATAATTTTAAAACTTGGAAAAATAGTTAAGTTAGCTTATTTATAATTTGCATTTATTTAGCTTTTATTTTTTAGTTCTCCCTAACTAGAGGTTATTCATGGGGAGGTGGAACAGAATTCTTCCTCTGTAAGCCATGTGTGTTGTAAGAGGCGACTAAAATGCCTGGAGCAAGGGGCTAGTAACCACTTTTTTATACATACAGGAAAAGGGGAAGAAGAAAGAACTGGAGGATATATCAAAAAATTTATTTTTCAATGAATCTCTTACTTTTGTCAAATATTTTCTCAGCACACTATACTTTTGTTTTCTTAAATTCTTTTACAGTTAAGTTTGATAACTACATGCAGCAAGATGCCCACGAATTCTTTGTTCAGTTAATAGACAGCATCAATGAAACTATCATAGGTAAGACAAAAAGTTTTTACTACAGTTTTCTAATGCTTACCTATTTACTCTTGATAATGAATGGTATAAGTTCACCAGTTGAGGCATTCTTGAACTCTCACTTGAATGAATACAGCCTCTCCTTACTTAGGAACGTGCTTGTTTACCAACGCCTCAGACTTACGAAGGGCTCTCTGACCAGTATTTATACCTAAATAATGTATAGTAGATCTAATATCCTCTATTCTGTTTATTTTAATATACAGTACACTACTGTATAAACATTTAAAAATATACTAGAAATGTTATAAATGGTGCAAAGGTGACATTAAAACAATATCAGAGATGGTTGACACAAACCCACTACCATTATAGTATGTTCCTCACTTAGTGACAAATTTGTTAAACGACGTGTCTTAAGAATGGAACTTTGTCATTAGGTGAGGAGAGGCTGTATAGTATATACCAAAATTTTAAACCAGCTGCTTTGGGGAATTTGGAACTTGTTTCTGTTCATTTTTGTCGTAAATTTCTGTGCACAACTGTATTTGTTGACTGCTGTTTGTTACAGGATTATGAATTAGTGTGAGTGAGGTGAAAGTGTTGAATGATGATGAAAGTATTTTCTTCTTGGGGAATTTCTGTCTTTTTGGGTCACCCTGCCTCAGTGGGAGATGGTGGACTTGTTAAAAAAAAAAAATTACTCTACGTATCTCTGTCAACTTAAAATGTTTCAGTGATAATCACGAATAATACTGCAGCCTTGAGCCTTCTCAAGAACTTTTGCTAGAGAATTTAGTTTAGAAGGTGAAATAAGTAGTGGCAAGCTGTAGAATTTTGTTTCCCTTCAAGTACAGAACTGTATTTGTTAACCCTACATGATTAAAACCCTGTTGAATAAGCCATTCTCTCAGACATGTAGTGTGCAAATATTAAGATTCTTTGTTTTGTTAAATTATTTTATTTTTACATGAACTGTGATTTTGTCATGAGTTTTTTGGGTTTTGACATTGTCAGAATAAGGTATTCATTGAAAGCGGATAGCTGCTATGTATGATAATTCTATGTAACTGTATTTGTGTATACCTGAATAAACTTACTTACTTACTTACTTGAAAGTGGGATATACAGTACCTGCACTCAGTGATGGGTGGGACTGAAGATAAATTGTGATGTCTACACATTCCTGGCAAGACTGCTATTGAATGAATGATGGTGAATGTGTTTCCTCCTTTGGGTCACCCCTGCCTTGGTGACAAATGGTCAGTGTTGAAAAAATTTAAAATGAATTTTGTTGAGGTGGCTGTGGGAAGTACAATGCCTGCACTAAAGGAAGGGTGGGAATATTTGCTGTTTGGAAGGACATCTGAACTATCATATCTGCATGCCTCTGGCAAGACAGTGATAGTGTGGATGATGGTGAAAGTGTTTTTAAGGATACCCTACCTCTGTGGGAGATTGGCAGTGTGTTTGGAAAAAAAAATTATTTGTTTTACAGGTATTTATTAATTTGAGTCGATTGAGCTTTATCTTACACTTATAAGAAATGCATGTGCCAATTTTTAAAAAAAAATCCTTATTTCCTTTATTTTTGTTGCAGAAAAGCAGCTGGCAGGTCGAAGTAGACAACAGAGTGGGGAGAGTGAGCAACAAGCAGGCTTGGGAGGACAGCAGGACAGTGGGGGAGGTGGAGGGAACAACCAGCAACAAGATAATACATGGGTGCATGAGATATTTCAGGCAGTCGTCACCAGGGAGCTTAAGTGTCTTAATTGTGAAGCTGTGAGTACAATACCTGAGACTTGTGCATGTTAAGGAATCTAACTTCTGCATATTCACTTACTACTAAGCTGCAGAAATTTAATAATTTTACGACTAAATTTTATTAGGATTGCAAGTGCAGTACTGTATCACAAATGATTCATAAGATTTAAAAAAAAAATGTTGCAGGTGCGGAGCACAGATGAAGTATTAAACAACCTGTCAGTGGAGGTACATCAGAATACAAGCATCACATATTGTTTGCGGTGTTTTTTCTCCACTGAGACCATTAGTGCAGAGAACAAAGTGCAGTGTGAGAATTGCTGCTCCCTTCAGGAACACCAGGTAATGCATATTATTTTTGTTGTATTATTTACACCACATTGTTTTGCAGCTGGTATGTAGTATAAATAAAATGCGTAAAACTAACTGAAGCAGGTCTGGACCATTTGAGATGTGCCGCAAGATGTTTGTCAAATAAATCATGATACTTTGTAGGTAAAGAACATTTGTTATATTATATTTTACCAAATGACAGGGAAAGTGATAGTGCTGATGTATATACATACATCTCTTTGGGACTTGACAAGCTGTTGGAGTATGAGCAGTGTAACATTTGTGAAGGGATTCAGGGAAATTGGTTAGCGGAACTTGAGTCGTGGAGGTAGGAAGTACAGTGCCTGCATTCTAAAGGAGGGCTGGGGATAGTTGCTCTTTGGAGGATCATCTGAATTGTTTGGATCTGCATGTCTCTGGCAAGACAGTGATGTTGTGAATGATGGTGAAAGTGTTTGTTTTTTTGGGTCACCCTGCCTTGGTGGAAGACAGCCAGTATGTTAAAAAAAAAAAAACCTTATTATCTGGAAGCGTGCGTGAGCGTGTTAGATAGGAGTGAATGGAGACGAATGGTACTTGGGACCTGACGATCTTTTGGAGTGTGAGCAGGGTAATATTTAGTGAAGGGATTCAGGGGAACCGGTTATTTTCATATAGTCGGACTTGAGTCCTGAAAATGGGAAGTACAATGTTGCCTGCACTTTAAAGGAGGGGTTTGGGATATTGGCAGTTTGGAGGGATATGTTGTGTATCTTTATGTGTATGCTTCTAAACTGTTGTATTCTGAGCACCTCTGCAAAAACGGTGATAATGTGCGAGTGTGGTGAAAGTGTTGAATGATGATGAAAGTATTTTCTTTTTGGGGATTTTCTTTCTTTTTTGGGTCACCCTGCCTCGGTGGGAGACGGCCGACTTGTTGGAAAAAAAAAAAATGTTGAAAGAGCAGAAATATGGCAGGTCCCTCCTAGAGACATGTATGCGAGTACAGAGTTCCTTTACCTAAAAAACTTTGTCCTTTCCCAATGTGGCACCAGACCGATTAATCAAGCCATACTTATTTTAAGGGAGTATCAGTCACATGGTTATATATGAATATGTAAAATGTGGATTATTCTACAGTTGTATGCTCAGATTATCAATGTGATGTGGTTTCACTGCAGAATGAACTTTTTTACTGTTATAGTACAATACTATACCTTCCAAGAGTAGCACAGTGGGACACCTAGAAGTATAATCAACCTGTGTGTATTGTCAGTAGTTCAATAACTAAACAAGAAAGAAATGTTGTAGTGTTAAAGTGTGTAGTATTATAGGTTCCCTCTTACTCGACACTGATTTGGTTTATGCAAATCCCTTATTTTACTGTCCTATTTCAATATGATTTTTAACCCTTCAAGGGGTCCGTAAACCCGTAGTTATGTTTTGAGGCTTTACAAATAAATTCCATTTTGATTTTTTATTCACATAATGAATTTTTATTCATACCAAAAAATAGAAGATTTACTACAGCTTTGAAGCCTGGGTCCAAGCCGTAGTTCTACACCATGAGCTCAGCTCACTCAGATAAGCTGTGAGTGGTATATTTGGGCCTAGATATGAGAGAATGCATCTATGCGGTAAATGTGCACCACATAAAACAAATCCTGCAGCATGCAGTGCATAATGAGAAAAAACTGAAACCATGTTTTTGGATTAAAACGGCAACTTTGCAGTGTATTTTCGTATGTTTTTTACAGTTGTATTTGTGGTTTCTTGGTCTCATTTGATAGAATTAAAGATATACTACAGAAATAGAGATGATTGTGATTGGTTTTAGTACTGAAAATGGCTTGAAACTGAGCTCAAAGTATTGGCAATGTTTAATTTTTGTCAGTGTTTAAGGGTAAACCGATCATATCACATGTCCAATACACATCAGCTGGTGGGTCTTATGTTTGTTAACAAATACACAGATATTAGTTATACAATTATTACAATATTGCATAATGGTAAATCTTCTGTTTTATGGTGTGAATAAAAATTCATTATGTGAATAAAAAATTAAAGTGGAATTCATTTGTTAAGCCTGGAAACTTAAATAATAAACAGAGGAAATGTTATTTTAGTACCAGGAATGCCTGTATTGTTTATTCTGGACCTTATTTTGAAATTGGTATATTTTGAACTTTGTGTGAAATTGGCCAAATTACTGATATCCTATAACTTTGTTGGGTAGTTGAAATAGTTGATTGGGTGATTTCTTGTGCTCGGTCAATAAAATGGAAGTAATACTAGTGAAATAACTAAGAATTTGGTCAACTGGAATAATGTAATTGGCCTAAAATGAGAGTCAAATTGGGCATAATCGCCGATGCACAAATATTGCTGAAGCAGCAAAATTCCTGAGAACGTAATTTCATCAGTTTTCCTTCAAATTTTGTACTTTTTGTTTTATTACCTTCAGAAAAAGGTTCTCTTCCATTTCCTAAGGAAAAATAACTTATTTTTTTTTAAGACCCTGTGGACAAGTTTCAGATCAGGCATCTGGACCCTCAAAGGGTTAAAGCATGTGTGATGTACATTTGCTAAATGCGACAGATGTGATTTGCAAGACATTGAAAATTCTCATGTTGGAATTATGTTTTATTGGTTTATAGTGCAGCTATACTAAATATTTAATGCTAGGCCTAAGCATTGCAAGATTTTGTTGTACAGAAGTAACTCTTCTCTGAAGCTATACCCACCTCCATTTTTTTTTTTTTTTTTAGTCTACTATCTATTCCACTTAACAGTATTTCTGCTTAAATGTGGTTTCTTGATGTTAGTGAAGGGCTATTGCTCTAAAGAATTGGATTTGTCTAATCCTTAAAGAATAAAAAAAAAAAACATAATACCGTGACTGGAACAGTAAACAGATAACCACATGTAGGATACTGAAACTTAGAAGTTTTAGTCCGACTTGGGTTAGTGACTAGTTAATGGTCCAAGTTTTTGGTTTAATATCTTTATTATGCACCCCATACCCATGCTGTGGGTGGTAGTCAAAAGATGAAAGGCACATAATAGATCCAGGGACTGGGCTGCAAAGTTTTCGTAGCTCAACAAGTTAGTGGTAATGAATTACTTGCATGTTTGTTTGGTTAAAGTCGTAATGGTCCAAGTCAGACAGAAAAGTTGTTGTAAGTTTATCGTCTAAATGTGGGTTACGTGTGTATTGTCCACCCCTTGCTTAAATCAGTCCCAATTGCCTTCTATTTTGCTTAAGTGTTGTATGACCACCTATGAGTTGAGTACTTCCACATAAATATAATGTGAATGTTTATCATGAATGCTGTATTCACATCTTTCATAACTTCCACATGCACACATTTCTCAGCACAAGTAAAGTTCTTTGCTTGTGTGAACACCCAACCAGCATGAGATTGTTTTTATTGTTAAGCCACAATCAGCCACAGTACAATAGTGTTTTAGCTCAATGACCCTCCTTTACATAGTGCAGCTAAGCAAACACCAGTAGCATGAGTGGCCTGAGACCAGTCCACAGCTAAATAAGGTCAAAATCCACTGCTCCTTGCACTGAATCATCTTTATAGGTTTAGATAATGTATAAATAGATATCATGTTTTTGATATTTTAGGGCTTTTACAACTGTACATTTATATTAACAAGTGTGTCTTAAGGAAATTCGCCTGTGTTTATTAACCAGTATTCTATGTTTGTGGTTATGTTGTGATGGTGCATTCCTTGTGGGTACCAGTTTTAATGACAGGTGTAATTATTGATGAGTATGCACCTGCCAGTGCCCAGGACCAGAACACTAGTGAGTGGTATAATTAAGGAGTTACCCTCTGCATAATCGGCGTCATTTTGGGACTCTTAAATTTTGTATTTTAAAGCCCTTAAGTTTTATTATCAACAGTTCATAGGAGACAAAAGTGTCCTCTTAAAACCATGAATGCCGCAGAAAAACTGATATCAATTCCATTTAAATATAATTTTTTTTTTTTTTTCAGAAACGTACAAGGGTTAAGAAGCTACCAACTATACTAGTCCTCCACCTTAAAAGATTTCAGTTTTTGGGTCAGTATAACCGCACACTGAAGTTATCACACAGGGTTGTTTTTCCATTAGAACTGCGAGTCTTGGACACAGTAAGTGATACTCTACCGTATTTTTTTTTTATTTTGTTCTGTAGCATTTGCATTTATGGTAATGTTGCTGATTTGTAATACATCTTCTAGAAATCTTCAAGACTTTGGAAGATAGTTATTGTTTAATCTGCCAAGTGTAGAACAGGTCACTTAGGTTAATTAAGGGTTGGACAGTGTCAGCCCTTTCAAAGGTAGTTAATGCTACCTCATGAATGCAAATGTTATAACAAATATTAGTTATACAGTGGACCCCCGCATAACGATCACCTCCGAATGCGACCGATTATGTAAGTGTATTTATGTAAGTGCGTTTGTAAGTGTATGTTTGGGGGTCTGAAATGGACTAATCTACTTCACAATATTCCTTATGGGAACAAATTCGGTCAGTACTGGCACCTGAACATACTTCTGAAGTGAAAAAATATCGTTAACCGGGGGTCCACTGTATATGTAAACATAAATGTATTTTGTTTAAAGATGAGAACTGGTGCATTTTTTTTTTATATAGTATATATATAATACACTGGCCGTCTCCCACAGAGGCAGGATGACCCAGAAAAAGAAACTTGTTTGCCAACGCTTTCTCAAGTAGCTGTTTTGTTGGAAGTGTGCAGACATCACAATTCAAATGACCCTCTGAACTGCAACATCCCCACCCCTCCTCCAGAATACAGGCACTATACTTCCCACCTCCAGGATGCAAAGTCCAGTTAACTGGCTTTCCTGAATCTTTCATAAGTGTTACCATTCTCTCATACCAACAGCATGCCAAGGTATAACTACCATTCTTCATTCACTCCAGTCTAACACTCACAAGCCTGTTGCATGTTTGAGCCCCTAACACTCAAAACCTCCTTTATCACCCTCCCTCTAACTCTTCCTGGGATAACCCCTACCTCTTCTGTTCACCCCAAAATTATATTTACTTGGTCATCTTATTCTCTGTCCTCTCCACCTACCCAAACCACCTTAACCCCTCCTCAGCCTTCTGAATTATTCCTTTGGTAACCCTACATTGTCATCTAATTTCTACACTGTTCATTACAATAAGTTCTCTGTAATAAATGTTTAGAACTTGTCAAGGTAGTTTAGCTTTATATAGAAAATTGTGTCTTTCTCTCTCCTTTAAGATATAAAATGCTTTAAACTTGGCCATCTTAGATTTCTGAACACTATACAGCGTACACTCATTAGTACGCCTTTAGCGGACTACATTATATTTGCATGACAGTTTTGAGAAGTGCCAGGGCAACTGCCAATGACTTAGAAGATTGGCTAAATGATTGTCAAGTTTCAGTCTTTAATGACTGACCTGGTAAGTCACGAAGTTTAATTCCGATGGAGAAAACATTTGGAACCTTATTAAGTGTAAGATGTGTGGCATGAATTATCCCCAAATTCTCAAGTGCTATGAACCAGGTATGGGAGGGTCCTGACTAATATCCTCCATTCTTTGGGCTTATCAGTGCCTAGGCGACATTAAGGAGTGCATCAAGAGGAAGGGTAATGCTACACTTGACTAGGTTGGCCAAGTGATGAATACGTATATATGTCGGTATTTTACTTTTAAAGTAATATTTTATTACCTATGTGATGAGTTTGTGCTTGCATATTTAGGATGCCTACTATACATTACACATTTTTAATTCCAGAGTTTAGATGCTGTGAACCCTGACCGTTTGTATGACCTAGCAGCTGTGGTGGTTCACTGTGGCACAGGTATCAACAGAGGCCACTACATAGCAATTGTCAAGTCACACAGATTCTGGCTACTCTTCGATGATGATGCTGTTGATGTGAGTATTTGGACATGACAAATAAATTTGGTATTCCTCTCTGATACTTTTTTATAGTTTTAACATGTTTATGTAAATATGTTACCTTCCTATTTTTTCTTGTTAAATAGGGCTTTCATTTCAACAGCCAATTTTTAAGCTTTAATTATTCAAATTTCCCTTTGCCAATAATACATTACAATTTTTTTTTTTTTTCAACAAGTCGGCCGTCTCCCACCGAGGCAGGGTGACCCAAAAAAGAAAGAAAATCCCCAAAAAGAAAATACTTTCATCATCATTCAACACTGTCACCTCACTCACAGATAATCACTGTTTTTGCAGAGGTGCTCAGAATACAACAACTTAGAAGCATATACCTATAAAGATACACAACATATCCCTCCAAACTGCCAATATCCCGAACCCTTCCTTTAGAGTGCAGGCATTGTACTTCCCATTTCCAGGACTCAAGTCCGGCTATATAAAAATAACCGGTTTCCATGAATCCTTTCACTAAATATTACCCTGCTCACACTCCAACAGATCGTCAGGTCCTAAATACCATTCGTCTCCATTCACTCCTATCTAACACGCTCACGCACGCTTGCTGGAAGTCCAAAGCCCCTTTCCCACAAAACCTCCTTTACCCCCTCCCTCCAACCTTTTTGAGGACGACCCCTACCCCGCCTTCCTTTCCCTACAGATTTATACACTCCATATCATTCTACTTTGATCCATTCTCTCTAAATGACCAAACCACCTCAACAACCCCTCTTCAGCCCTCTTTCTAATACTTTTATTAACTCCACACCTTCTCCTAATTTCCACACTCCGAATTTTCTGCATAATATTTACACCACACATTGCCCTTAGACAGGACATCTCCACTGTCTCCAACCGCCTCCTCGCTGCTGCATTCACAACCCAAGCTTCACACCCATATAAATATTTAAATATTTAAACTAATTAGCAGAACCTAACACTTTTCTATCCACCCAAATATACTGTAGTGTTGAATGATGGTGAAGGTGTTTCTTTTTTTGGGTTACCCTGCTTCGGTGGGAAACGGTCGATGTGTTAAAAAAAATTAAATCTCTCTCTCCATTATCGTTAATTTGTTTAGCTGCAGTCATATTCAGCACTCTTCCCAGTGTTGGCTAATGAAAATACATCTTTACCCCACTTTCAGTCTGCACATTGTGCTTCCTAACTTGAAAATCTTGTCTTGATAGCTCGTTTAGTTGATTTCTTAATATGTATTACCACACTGATTCTAACACCACATAAAATCTCAAAACTTAATGTTGGGCTGTACCAACAGAAATTTCAGTTGTGTCACAGGTAAGTTACGTAGTTTACATGCTTTGCTGGATGAACTAGAACCATTTCTAAGGATGCCTTGAAATCTAGATTTAAACTTTAATCACCACCTTTAAATTTTCACACGGGTGTGGGTCGCATCCTGGGATAAAGGAGGCCTGGTCAAACCGGGCCGCGGGGGCGTTTTACAAATTACTAATAAATTTTACAAATTACTAATGCTTTTTTTCTGTCTGCACGTTTTCTTCATTACTGACAATATAAATATTTTATGAATTTTGGGACAAACTTTTGCATACTCCTGAGCCTACATGAAACTTTGTACACTATTATTGTGTGATACTCTACTTCCTTTAGAAAATTTCATACATTATTTAACAACTGTTTATCTGCATGCAAACTCAAAACCCAAAAGTTTCTTAAATCACTTTATCATGCATTCTACAGTTCCATAAACCTGATGGATATCTATCTTTTTAGTTACATTTTAAATGAAAGTACCTTATGCACATTACTTCTTACATAAAATCTGCCTCATTAATCCCCAGCACTTTTCTCAGTACAGAAAAGTTTGTTGCTATGCACCAACGTTAAGACATTGTGTAGTTTTAAAAATAGGTTGGATAAATACATGAGTGGGTGTGGGTGGGTGAGAGTTAGACCTGAATAGCTTGGGCTACCAGGTCTGGTGCTGTGCTGCTTCCTTAAGTGGAAGTGACCTGACTAGGTGGTCATTGTTATAGGCCAGGGGGGTGGAATGGACCGGCTTCGCATGGGTCAGTAGGCCTGTTGCAGTGTTCCTTCTTTCTTATGTTCTTATAAAATGTAGGTTGGTAGACAGCAACCACCCAGGGAGGTACTACCGTCCTGCCAAGTGAGTGTAAAACGAAAGCCTGTGATTGTTTTACATGATGGTAGGATTGCTGATGTCTTTTGTCTGTCTCATAAATATGCAAGATTACAGGTACGTCTTGCTACTTCTACTTACACTTAGGTCACACTACACATACATGTACACATTTATTTATACACACTCATCTGAGTTTTCTTTGATTTTATCTTAATAGTTCTTGGTCTTATTAATTTTCCTTTTATATCCATGGGGAAGTGGAATAAGAATCTTTCCTCCGTAAGCCATGCGTGTTGTAAAAGTCAACTAAAATGCCGGGAACAATGGGCTAGTAACCCCTTTTCCTGTAAAGATTACTAAAAAGAATAAGAAGAAGAAAATTGTCAAAGTGGGAAGTCTGAATGTGCGTGGATGTTGTGCAGATGATAAGAAAGAGATGATTGTGGATGTTATGAATGAGAAGAAGCTGGATGTCCTGGCTTTAAGTGAAACAAAGCTGAATGGGGTGGGAGAGTTTCAGTGGAGAGGAATAAATGGGATTAGGTCAGGGGTTTCAAATAGAGTTAGAGCTAAAGAAGGAGTAGCAATAATGTTGAAGGATAAGCTATGGCAGGAAAAGAGGGACTATAAATGTATTAATTCAAGGATTATGTGGAGTAAAATAAAGATTGGATGTGAAAAGTGGGTTATAATAAGCGTGTATGCACCTGGAGAAGAGAGAAGTGTAGAGGAGAGAGAGAGATTTTGGGAAATGTTGAGTGAATGCGTGGGGAGTTTTGAATCAAGTGTGAGAGTAATGGTGGTTGGGGATTTCAATGCTAAAGTGGGTAAAAATGTTATGGAGGGAGTAGTAGGTAAATTTGGGGTGCCAGGGGTAAATGTAAATGGGGAGCCTTTAATTGAGCTATGTGTAGAAAGAAATTTGGTAATAAGTAATACATATTTTATGAAAAAGAGGATAAATAAATATACAAGGTATGATGTAGCACGTAATGAAAGTAGTTTATTAGATTATGTATTGGTGGATAAAAGGTTGATGGGTAGGCTCCAGGATGTACATGTTTATAGAGGGGCAACTGATATATCGGATCATTATTTAGTTGTAGCTACAGTTAGAGTAAGAGGTAGATGGGAAAAGAGGAAGGTGGCAACAACAAGTAAGAGGGAGGTGAAAGTGTATAAACAAAGGGAGGAGGAAGTTCGGGTGAGATATAAGCGACTATTGGCAGAAAGGTGGGCTAGTGCAAAGATGAGTAGTGGGGGGGTTGAAGAGGATTGGAATAGTTTTAAAAATGCAGTATTAGAATGTGGGGCAGAAGTTTGTGGTTATAGAAGGGTGGGGGCAGGAGGAAAGAGGAGTGATTGGTGGAATGATGAAGTAAAGGGTGTGATAAAAGAGAAAAAGGTAGCTTACGAGAGGTTTTTACAAAGCAGAAGTGTTATAAGAAGAGCAGAGTATATGGAGAGTAAAAGAAAGGTAAAGAGAGTGGTGAGAGAGTGCAAAAGGAGAGCAGATGATAGAGTGGGAGAGGCACTGTCAAGAAATTTTGATGAAAAGAAGAAAAAATTTTGGAGTGAGTTAAACAAGTTAAGAAAGCCTAGGGAAAATATGGATTTGTCAGTTAAAAACAGAGTAGGGGAGTTAGTAGATGGGGAGAGGGAGGTAATAGGTAGATGGTGAGAATATTTTGAGGAACTTTTAAATGTTAAGGAAGAAACAGAGGCAGTAATTTCATGCACTGGTCAGGGAGGTATACCATCTTTTAGGAGTGAAGAAGAGCAGAATGTAAGTGTGGGGGAGGTACGTGAGGCATTACGTAAAATGAAAGGGGGTAAAGCAGCTGGAACTGATGGGATCATGACAGAAATGTTAAAAGCAGGGGGGGATATAGTGTTGGAGTGGTTGGTACTTTTGTTTAATAAATGTATGAAAGAGGGGAAGGTACCTAGGGATTGGCGGAGAGCATGTATAGTCCCTTTATATAAAGGGAAAGGGGACAAAAGAGACTGTAAAAATTATAGAGGAATAAGCTTACTGAGTATACCAGGAAAAGTGTACGGTAGGGTTATAATTGAAAGAATTAGAGGTAAGACAGAATGTAGGATTGCGGATGAGCAAGGAGGTTTCAGAGTGGGTAGGGGATGTGTAGATCAAGTGTTTACATTGAAGCATATATGTGAACAGTATTTAGATAAAGGTAGGGAAGTTTGTATTGCATTTATGGATTTAGAAAAGGCATATGATAGAGTGGATAGAGGAGCAATGTGGCAGATGTTGCAAGTATATGGAATAGGTGGTAAGTTATTAAATGCTGTAAAGAGTTTTTATGAAGATAGTGAGGCTCAGGTTAGGGTGTGTAGAAGAGAGGGAGACTACTTCCCGGTAAAAGTAGGTCTTAGACAGGGATGTGTAATGTCACCATGGTTGTTTAATATATTTATAGATGGGGTTGTAAAGGAAGTAAATGCTAGGGTGTTCGGGAGAGGGGTGGGATTAAATTTTGGGGAATCAAATTCAAAATGGGAATTGACACAGTTACTTTTTGCTGATGATACTGTGCTTATGGGAGATTGTAAAGAAAAATTGCAAAGGTTAGTGGATGAGTTTGGGAATGTGTGTAAAGGTAGAAAGTTGAAAGTGAACATAGAAAAGAGTAAGGTGATGAGGGTGTCAAATGATTTAGATAAAGAAAAATTGGATATCAAATTGGGGAGGAGGAGTATGGAAGAAGTGAATGTTTTCAGATACTTGGGAGTTGACGTGTCAGCGGATGGATTTATGAAGGATGAGGTTAATCATAGAATTGATGAGGGAAAAAAGGTGAGTGGTGCGTTGAGGTATATGTGGAGTCAAAAAATGTTATCTATGGAGGCAAAGAAGGGAATGTATGAAAGTATAGTAGTACCAACACTCTTATATGGGTGTGAAGCTTGGGTGGTAAATACAGCAGCGAGGAGATGGTTGGAGGCAGTGGAGATGTCCTGTTTAAGGGCAATGTGTGGTGTAAATATTATGCAGAAAATTCGGAGTGTGGAAATTAGGAGAAGGTGTGGAGTTAATAAAAGTATTAGTCAGAGGGCAGAAGAGGGGTTGTTGAGGTGGTTTGGTCATTTAGAGAGAATGGATCAAAGTAGAATGACATGGAAAGCATATAAATCTATAGGGGAAGGAAGGCGGGGTAGGGGTCGTCCTCGAAAGGGTTGGAGAGAGGGGGTAAAGGTGGTTTTGTGGGCGAGGGGCTTGGACTTCCAGCAAGCGTGCGTGAGCGTGTTAGATAGGAATGAACGGAGACGAATGATACTTGGGACCTGACGATCTGTTGGAGTGTGAGCAGGGTAATATTTAGTGAAGGGATTCAGGGAAACCGGTTATTTTCATATAGTCGGACTTGAGTCCTGGAAATGGGAAGTACAATGCCTGCACTTTAAAGGAGGGGTTTGGGATATTGGCAGTTTGGAGGGATATGTTGTGTATCTTTATATGTGTATACTTCTAGACTGTTGCATTCTGAGCACCTCTGCAAAAACAGTGATAATGTACGAGTGTGGTGAAAGTGTTGAATGATGATGAAAGTATTTTTTTGGGGGGGATTTTCTTTCTTTTTGTTTTTGGGTCACCCTGCCTCGGTGGGAAACGGCCGACTTGTTGGAAAAAAAAAAAATGTAGAATAAAGATTACATGCACAACATTCCCCTTTACTTGTATACAGTACTGTGGTCTTGTATAATCATAGGTTCTTTTTATTCCAGTCTTCTGGCACTGTCATTTTTCACTGTGTTGAATCCTTTTTTGCAGATCTCATCCACACCTTTATTAAGAATGTAAACTATTTTAAGCATCTGAAGTACATTTCTTGATCTTTTTGTAAGATTATTTTGTAACATTCTGCATTTCTGTTAAGTCATAAGAAATAATTGTCACAATTTTTTTTATGCTTAATACAGTACTGCATAAAGAAGAATTTTCTAATTAGTTACTCTTTTTGTGTCTCAGAAAATTGACCCATCAGTAATGGAAGAATTTTTTGGCTTGACATCAGAGATTCAGAAGTCTTCAGAAACAGGGTATATTCTCTTTTATCAAGCTAGAGACCCAACGTAACTTTCAAATAATCACCAAAGAAAGTGGAATCCGTCTGTCGTGTCCAACTGGTTTTGTGGGAGTTTAAAAGCAGCATTAGTCGTGGAGACGTGAACATTCATAGAAACTTTTTTTTATTTTTTAAGAGGGGAATGAATTGAGAATTTTATCCAGAAGGGGTTCAGAGTAGGCATGTAATAAATGTATTCATCTAGTTCAGGTTTATCAAGTATTGAATGCACCAGTGTACACTTAAATCTGATCCAAATAGTTATTTCACAAATGTTATTGTAATGTATTGATTATAATGCACATGTAAATAAGAGTTTATCTGAGATTTTTCACAGTCTATAGTAGATGTAAGGGCTGGAGAATTCTTGTGTTATTGATCAAAATAACTTTCACCTTTCTTCAATCAGTTTTATTACTTAATTGTCTTTTGATTTGTAAACCTTCACAGTTTATAATTCTTCACCTTCCCAGTATCCTGTAAATATTCTTAGTTATAAACCAATTAACTATTGATTTAAAATTATGACTTGGATATTACATCATTTGTATTGTATTCTTTCTTCTTCTTTCAACACACCGGCCGTATCCCACCGAGGCGGGGTGGCCCAAAAGGAAAAACGAAAGTTTCTCCTTTTACATTTAGTAATATATACAGGAGAAGAGGTTACTAGCCCCTTGCTCCCGGCATTTTAGTTGCCTCTTACAACACGCATGGCTTACGGAGGAAGAATTCTGTTCCACTTCCCCATGGAGATTGTATTGTATTCATCTGTGGTAATACAGAATAACACAGGCAATTACACGTTTTCTCATGCACCATCCAAATTTTAGGTGTCTTTGGTTCTTACATTACCCCAATTTAAAAATCCAAGAACATTCAGTTTCATCATACTAAGTTGGACCATATAAAGACTTGCTAAAACCTTGGACAATAAGGAGGATGCAACTTGTACAAACCTCAGATGCACACAGGATCCATCCAGTACTCCAGTGTAGTTTTCTTTATTGTGCTAAATCTGGTCCACCAGAATTTTAAACTTCGTACCATGTTAGATTTTGATAAAGTGCTTTTTTTCATGGCTTGATACATGAACTAAAGGGTAATTTATCTAAATTTTGTATTGCCAGTGAGCAGAGTTATGGTCAGCTAGGTCCTTGAAAATGGAGGTAGCATATCGGTGTACTGTTGCAGACATAATTTATTAAATAATACACATCACGTGCACACATAAAGTTTGCTCAGTATAATTTATTGACGCAGCTCCCTGTGACTTTTCTAATAGTGAGACATAACTTTACCTCTTGAGAGCTTGAAAGGACAATCATGACTCTTGCCAGTCTTACCTCTGTGATATCATAATTATTATTTTACAGACTGGGAGAGGGTCATGGTTTATCCCTCAGTCATTAAACCTTTTTGGAGGCAGTTGTACTGTTTTCTAATGTATATTTCCCACTGTTAATGCAACACACATTATTGTATAATGCTGTTGAAGAGTAAAAAAAAAGTTGAACAAATGTTGTTTTATTTTACCTCAATGTATGTTATAATAGACACGTTGTTGCATTTTATCTGAAAATTTTAAACATTTTGGTAATCAGCTATTAAATAAACCAGTTATCTTTGTAAAAGGTTTTTTATACATAGCAATACATTGAAAGTTCCCTTTCATAACTTTGACACCAATAATTTAAAGTTTTTTATTAATGTTGGTTATTTTAATTTGGTATGATACTTTGTGTCGAGTCCTTTACTCATGCGTGTATATATTTTATCGTTTGTTAATATCTTTGTTTACACTTGGTTTTTTAGACATTCTGAATAACCAAGGCAATCTGCCATTTTTCCCTAAGTACTTATTATCTGAGAGAGAATTCCATGTTCTGGTTAATAATATGCTTTCCTCAGACTTACTCCAAGCTGAAGGCCTCTTCAAGGGGGGCTCCTTGGCGTGGTGAAGAGGCTCTTGGTCTGAGAAATTAGACCTGTCGGTCTTCCTCAGACCGAACCTAATTACCCCCCAATCTCCCCTCCCCTATCCCATCCTCCCCTTTTTCCTTTCCTCCTCTTCCTCCCCACCCCTCCCTTTTGCCCTTCCTCTTTTTGGCCTTTGGGATTTCTCCCACAGGCGCACTAGTTCCTAGGTAGGGGAAAGGATACCGGGGTCTATCCCATTCTGTTGAGGTTCTTGGCGGTGGCGTAGTTTGCCGTGGAATCTGGATCGCCTGGGGATGTCCCGATCCCTCTCCAGTATCCCGGAGTAGCTTTGGGTGTCTTTCGGGCGACGGGTGTATCTCTGGAAGCCACCTTTCAGATTCCGGGGGTGGTGGCCAAAGGAGGTATGCTTTGTGGCGGATATCCGGCCGCCCTCTCTTTTGTCCACCGAGGTAGCTCAGCAGATGTGAGGTTGCTATCCCGGATTGTTAGTTTACTAGCATGATGGGTAGGGTATGGCACGGGTTCCATGCTGCATCTGCGCTACTTGCGGTGCTGAGGTCCTCTTGGGCGCAGAGGGAGATTTCTGGCCCTTTCATTCCTCCTAGGAACTATCCCTCCCCGGTTCCCCCTTTTTTTATTCTTTTTTTTTATTTTTATTTTCTTTTCTTTTTTTTTCTTAAAAACAAAAAGAAAGAAGTAACCTAACCATGGCAGCCCTAGTCCATGAACCTACTACCCCCGGGCCCCTTCTTGATACCGTACCCCGTTCTGACCCCGCCTTGTCTTTGGACCACTCTTCAGACACTCATGCCTCTGTACCTATTGCTGGTGCTGTTTCCTCACCCACTTCAGGTACTGAGGCCTCGACTGACTCCTTCGATTTATCGGACCTTCGCTCTCCTCTGACTATGCTTCCTGCCTCTCCCTCTACGGTGCGGCAATTTTCAAATCGCCGACCCATTCCACGTCGGACCAACTCTGGTCCCACGCCTAAACGCCAACGACAATTACCTGCTGATGATACTTCTCCACCTTCTCGTTCTTCTCAGAAACGATCGACACGTCCTTCACTACCTTTCCACGCTCAGTTTCAAACTGAACAATGGACTAAATTCTTCACTTTACGACCGACTTCCTCTACTGCCTATCTTTCTGACCACAGTATTGGCAAGGCACTCCTACGCCATGTTGGTAAAGATATTTCTTTTCATGCTCTTAAGAGCGGTACGCGCATCATTACTGTACAGAATGCTACCCAGGCTCATGAGCTCTCTCGTCTTTCCCATATCGCTACTGTTCCTGTCACTCTTGAAAAACATCATTCCCTCAATTCTTGTAGTGGTACCGTCATTCTACCCCATACCATAGTTCAACAAAATTTCCAGACATGTGGCACTGACATTCTTGAACAGCTGGAACTCCAAGATCTCCCAATCCTCAAGGTAGACACTTACGTTCTTCCTGCCCGTGGGCGGAGACGATACCCTAGCAATGTGGCTCGTTTAACTTTTGACAGCCGAGAACTCCCATCCTCAGTTTATATAGCAGGACATCGGTTACAAGTTCAAAAGGTGATCCCTACACCACGACAGTGTAGAAATTGCTGGCGATTTGGCCATCCAGCGAAATATTGCAGATCTATCGCCGAATGCCCAGTCTGTGGTGCCGATGACCATTCTAATACGTCTTGCAATCGATCTCCCTCTTGCCTTAACTGTCATGAGGCTCACCCTTCGTACTCTCGCCGTTGTCAAGTGTATTTAAACGAGCGGGAAATCCGTTACCTCAAAGAGACCGAAGGTCTCCCTTATGCCATGGCAGTTTCTCATCTCCGCCTCCAAGGGAGACTCCCACGTGTTTCTTATTCCCGTGTTTCAAAACGTCCCCCCACTTCTGGTATCCCATCTTCTACACCCACCTCTGTGGTTACCTCTCCCATAGTCACTCCTGTATCTAATCCTTTTGCTGTCCTCGGCTCAGACGTCCCTACTTCAATGCCTCAGTCTAATCTCGCTTCTTCGAGTTCTCTCTCACAAGCCTCAGTATCGACGAGACCTCGTACGACACCTCCTCCCAATCGTCCCTCTACTTCTCAAAAGTCAAAAAAAGGTCCGTTAACACCTCCTACCCATCTTCCACCTCCTCATTTTACCCTCCCTGTCTCTGTCCCTGGTTCTCCCCCTCACTGGCTCAGTTACAGGTGTAGAGGTTCACCCTCCTCCTCGTACTGTACCTTCCTCCCCTGTTCCCTCCCAAGTTTCTTCCTCTTCTGCCACCTCCCAGGTTCCTGCCTCTTCTGTCCCCTGTCACGCTTTTCCAGTTCCCTCCACCCTTTCGCCCCCCCTACCTTGGTACGGTCCAATACAGTTCCAATCTTTACTCATCCTCCCCCTACCATTTCCAATATTGTCTCCCATACGACGTCTCTGAATTCCGAAACACTTGAAGCAATCTCTGAATATATTGCAGAGACCAAACCATCAATGGACACTGATCCACCTTCCGCTCTCTCTCTCTCCTCTGCTCCATCTGCGCAACTCCTTTCTTCACAGCGCACCGTTCCTTCGCTGCTTGAACGTTTTCCACTGCCTCCGCATGTGGACTTTTCTAACCCCTCTACTCCGTAGGAACCCTTACCTGCGGATTTCAAGTATCTTTATCATTGCCAATCATGGCCTATTTACAGTGGAATATACGTGGCCTCAGGGGTAATCGGGGTGAGCTTCAGATGTTAATCTCCCAGTTTGCCCCTGTTGGTGTTTGCTTACAGGAACCAAAATTACACTCTGCTGTTATTTCTCCCATCTCAGGCTATAATTTATTGTATTCTTCAGATCCTTTTCCTGATGGGACCTTTAATGAAAGTGCCCTTCTTCTATGCACTGATATTCCGTACCATCAGCTATTTGTTCATACTTCGCTGCATTACACAGCAGCCCGTATCCACTTACATAGGTGGTATACGCTCTGTTCTTTATATTTCTCTCCTTCTCGGGCATTATCTATTCCGGATATTGCCTTCCTTGTTTCGTCATTACCGCCACTGATTCTGTTACTTGGTGATTTTAATGCCCATCATTTCCTCTGGGGGAGGTCTCACTGTGATTCCCGTGGAATTCAGTTAGAGGCTTTTCTTACCACCCACCCCCTCCATGTTTTAAATACAGGTATACTCTCACCCATTTTGATCCTCGGACTCATACTCTCTCTTGCATCGATCTCTCAGTCTGCTCTTCCTCCGCCGCATTAGACTTCACTTGGTCTGTTCTCCCGGACTTACATGACAGTGATCATTTCCCAATCATTCTTACTTCCCCTTCATATTCGCCACCTCTTCGCACCCCATGCTGGCAATTTAATCGGGCAAATTGGAACCTTTACTCACACCTACTGTTTTTAAAGAGGTTCCTTCTTCGTCCTCCATCGATGAGCTTTTACACCTCTTCTCGTCCTCCGTTTTCACCGCAGCTTCTCATTCTATACCCCAAACTTCGGGCAGGCATTCTCAGAAATGCGTGCCTTGGTGGTCTCCTGCTTGTGCTTGTGCAGTACGTTTGAAACGCGCTGCATGGGGCAGGTACCGGTACAATAGAACCACAGAGAGACTCCTTGATTTTAAACAGAAGCGTGCGATCGCTCGCTGTGTCATCCCTGACGCTAAACGCACTTGCTGGCGAGATTATGTCTCCACCATCACCTCTGCTTCCTCTATGAGTGCAGTCTGGAAAAAAGTACGAAAACTGAGTGGTAGATATTCTCCTGACCCGGCTCCTGTTCTGCGGGTTGCCAGTGTTGATATAGCAAACCCACTAGATGTTGCCAATGAAATTGGCAATCATCTGGTCCGTATTTCTCAGGGACTCCATCTATGCCCCTCATTTCTTTCCTCAAAGTCTGCCAGAGAGTTAGCACCCTTGGACTTTTCTTCTCTCAGAGAAGAACAGTATAATGTGCCTTTTACACTTCAAGAACTGGAGGCAACACTCTCAGCTTGTCGATCATCGGCAGCTGGGCCCGACGACATTCATATTCGTATGCTACAACATTTACATCAGTCAGCCCTTGCAGTCCTATTACGCCTTTACAATCTTATTTGGTCACAAGGAGTTCTTCCACAGCTGTGGAAATCCGCCATTGTTCTCCCTTTCCGCAAACCAGGCACTACGGGACATGAAACCTCCCACTATCGTCCCATTGCTCTTACCAGTGCAGTTTGCAAAGTAATGGAACACCTAGTAAATAGACGTTTAGTGTGGTATTTAGAGACACACAACAGTCTCTCCACTCGTCAATATGGCTTTCGTAAGGGACGTTCTACCATAGACCCCTTACTACGCTTGGATACGTATGTTCGTAATGCCTTTGCGAATAACCACTCAGTTATTGCCATATTTTTTGACCTTGAGAAGGCATATGACACAACTTGGAGGTATAATATTTTAGCCCAAGCCCACTCCTTAGGCCTTCGAGGCAATCTACCATCCTTCCTTAAGAACTTTTTAACTGACAGGCATTTCCGTGTTCGGGTTAATAATGTGCTCTCCCCGGACTTTATCCAAGCTGAAGGTGTCCCCCAGGGATGTGTTCTGAGCACAACACTTTTTCTCCTTGCTATTAATGATTTGGCCTCTAGTTTTCCATCAAATATTTGGTCATGTTGATGACTTTGCTATTGCCTGTGCAGGCGCTGACTGTCACCTCATTACAGTTTCTCTCCAACATGCAGTTGACCGTGTTTCCAATTGGGCCACCACACGTGGGTTTAAATTTTCCAGCACTAAAACCCACCAAATTACTTTCACTAGATACTCTGTCATCTCCGATCATCCTTTGTACCTCTATGGCTCCCGTATCCCTGAACGTGATACAGTCAGGTTTCTGGGCCTTCTCTTTGATCGTAGGTTATCCTGGAAACCTCACATTACCTCTCTGAAGGCAACTTGTCACAGCCGGCTGAACCTTCTTAAAACCCTTGCTCATCTTTCATGGGGAGCTGATCGTCGAACCCTCCTTCGCCTACATTCCACCCTTATTTTATCGAAACTTGATTATGGTGACCAGATCTATTCAGCGGCATCTCCTGCTACTCTCTCTACCCTTAACCCCATTCATCACCAAGGATTATGTTTATGCCTTAGTGCTTTTCGCTCTTCCCCTGTCGAGAGCCTCTATGCAGATCGCCGTGATGCCCATTGCCTGCGCTACTATGTACGCTCTCATGATCTCCGCAATCCTTCCATTTATAGAATGGTCACTGATATTAGTAGACATTCTTTATTTGTTCGCTGCCCCTGTTTACTCCGTCCCTTCTCTCTTTGCCTTCATTCACTCTTGTCTTCTCTTCAACTACCACCTTTCTATGTACATGTAGCATCTCACTTTTCACTACCCCCCTGGGAAGTTCCAGCTGTTCGAGTCTGTTCTTTCTCCCTCCCTTGCTCGAAAGCCCAACTGTCTACGGTCGCTTCCCGCTCTCTTTTTCTTGACCACTTTCACTCTCATTCTCATGCCATTGCTGTGTACACAGATGGCTCTAAGTCTTCTGACGGCGTAGGATTCGCAGCAGTGTTTCCGGACAGCGTCGTACAAGGGCATTTACTATCTTCGGCTAGTATTTTTACTGCTGAATTATATGCCATCCTTACAGCACTTATCCGTATTGCATCTATGCCTGTGTCATCATTTGTGGTTGTCTCAGACTCCCTTAGTGCTTTACAGGCTATACAAAAATTTGATACACCTCACCCCTTAGTCCTCCGTATCCAACTTTGGCTACTCCGCATCTTTACCAAGCATAAAGATATTGTTTTTTGTTGGGTCCCTGGTCATGTTGACGTACAGGGCAATGAACAGGCAGACACTGCTGCGTGGTCAACAGTACATGACCTACCAGTTTCTTATAGAGGTATTCCATTTACGGACTATTTTGCTGCAATATCTTCCCACCTTCACACCCGTTGGCAACAACGTTGGTCTACTATGCTCGGCAACAAACTTCAATCTATTAAACAGAGTACAGTATAGGTTACTGGCTGTCTTCTTATCACCAGTGTCGAGGTTGGGAGACTACTCTCTCCCGTCTTCGCATTGGCCATACTCGTCTTACTCATGGATATCTCATGGAGAGGCGTCTTGCTCCTCTCTGTGAGAATTGCCAAGCTCCATTATCAGTCAGCCACACTCTGTTGGACTGCCCACTTTATCAACGAGCACGCAGAATTTACCTCTGTCGTCGTCTTCGCTCCGCTGCTCTCTCTTTACCTTCCCTTCTCGCTGATGGACCCACCTTTCATCCGGACTCTCTTTGACTTTTTGACAACAACTGACTTACTTCACAAATTCTGATACCTTCAGCCCTTTCTACTTCAATCTCTTGCTACCCTCTACCCCCGTACTATCCCCTGCCCCGCTGTTTTCTGTAACCTACTGATCATCCCTCCTCCCTTCTGCCATCCAATACCCTCGCTTCCTTCCCTACCCTGCAGCGCTGTATAGCCCTTGTGGCTTAGCGCTTCTTTTTGGTTATAATAATAATCCAAGCTGAAGGTGTCCCCCCAGGCATGTGTCATGAGCACCACACTTAACTCCTTGCTATAAATGATCTGGCATCTATTATTCCAGCTAATATTTGGTCTTCACACCATGTTGATGACTGCTGTAGCTTGTGAAGGCGCTAACTGTTGCCTCATTGCAGTTTCTCTCCAGCATGCGGTCAACCGTGTTTGCAATGGGGTCATTGCTCATGGGTTAAAATTTTATAATACTAAAACACACCAAATTGCTTTCACTAGATGTTCTAACGTCACAGATAAACCACTGTACCTGTATGGTTCGGCTATCCCAAAACATGACACTGTCTTGGCCTTGTTTGACTTGGTTATCCTGGAAACCTCACATTACCTCCTTGGAGGCAACTTGTCATAGCCAGCTGAACCTCTTTAAAACCCTCGCTCATCTTTCATGGGGGGAACCCTGAGCATCAAACTCTCCTTCGACTGCATTCCTCCCTAATTTTATCAGAACTAGATTGTGGTCGTATTCAGCGGCCTCTCCTGCAACCCTTTTTAACCTTGATCCTGTCCACCAGAGATTACGTTTATGCCTTAGTGCTTTTCACTCAACCTGCAAAAAGCCTGTATGCAGAGGTGAATATTCCATCCTCAAACGATCGCCGTGATGCTCATTGCCTCCGCTATTTTGTTCACTCTCATGACCTCCGCAGTCCTTCCATATACAAATAGAATAGTAACATGTTAGTAGAGGTTTATTGTTTGTTCGTTGCCCCTGTTTACTCCATTCCTTTTCTCTTTGTCTACATTTGCCCATCTTCTCTAAAGATGACACCTTTGTGTGTTCATGTAGCATCTAAATTTCCCTTTCCCCTTGGGAGGTTCCAACAGTTCGTGTTTGTTCTTCCCTACTTCCGTGCACAAACGGTTAAATGCCTACAGTTGCTTCTCGATCCTTTTTTCTCAACCACTTCTCGTCTCTTTCTCATGCCACTGCAGTTTATACTGATGGTTCCAAATCCTTTGATGGTGTCAGGTTTGCAGCAGCATTCCCAGTGTGTTGTGCCAAGTCATTTTAGACTTGGCTAGCATTTTCACAACTGAACTCTATGCAGTTCTCATAACAATTACACACTGTATTCAGTCCTACCTCAACATTTGTGGTCTAGTTTCACACTCCTTTATTGCTTTGCAAGGTATCAAAAAATGTAATTTTCCTTGTTCTGTAGTTCATTTACAACTGATTTTGCTAGAGATGCTACACAACCAAAGAAATCATTTTCTGCTGGGTCCCTGGTCATGATGTTCAGGGCAATGAGCAGTGTGGTTAGCTGTACACAACCTTCCCATTTCACATAGGGGCATTCCATTATCAGACTATTTTACTGTAATCTCTAGCCACCTTCACAACAACAATAGTCTGAGTTGACTCGTAACAAATTATGTCCTATCAAGTCGTGTTTAGGATCCTGGTCATATCATTGATGATGTGGTCGGGAGACTACTATCTTCACATCGGGTACTCGTCACACTCGTGGGTATTTCGTGGAGAGGCATCCAGTTCCACTCTCAGAATTACCAGGTTCCAATTTCAGTTTGCCATATTCTCTTGGCCTATCTTATCAGCAAGCAAAGATAATTTACCTTTAATATCATCACCGCTCAAACACACTTGCATTATTTTCCGTCCTTGCTGATGGCCCCACCTTTGATATAGACCTCTGACTTTTTGACAGCAACAGATTTATTACACAACCTTTGCTTATACATGCAATTCCTTTGGCACTCCTCACCACCCTTACTATACTTCTGCTATACTCTCCACCTTCACTAGTTTCAGATCAAGCACATTAAACCATTAACACACCCTACCCTGCAGCACTGTATGACCCTTGTGGGTTTAGTGCTTAGTTTTGATTATAATATCAGTCGCTGTCCTGCCAGAGACAGCGATACAACAGTTCAAAAACTGATACATCTCCACTTCAGAGTGCAGGCACTTGTGCAGGCACTTGTCCAGTCCAATAAAGTTGATCATAAAGTTGCATATTAGATGAATCAATGATTTTAAAAGGATTAAGAATATTACTGCTGAAAAAGTCACTTTATTAACATACATACCCAGTAGGCTTAATACATATGAAAATTTTTTTTACATCACTGTATAAACCCTAAAGTGCATTTTTTATTACTTCAATAATAATTCCATTGAGAATTTTTGTTTTGATTTCTTCCCAACGCCAATTTTCTCAAGTTAACAAGTTTACATAAAGAAAACAGTTTACTTTCCATCTGAAATGTCTTTAAAGTTACATTCCTCACTAAAACAAAAGAATTATTAATTTTCTTAAAAGAAATAAAGTAACCATCTCAAATTATAAGTATTAAATGTGCCTATATGTTAATATCTTTCACACACACACACACACACATACAGAATTCTGCTGTGTTTAGGTGTTATAATGAACATGGAGATGACTAACAGTAGATAAAAAATAATTTACTTAACCCATGATAGGGCAACACAATGACCTCCTTAGTGCTCTAACTCCAGAACACAATCTTCACAAAATCTTAGTTACTCATTTCAAGGGAATTCCCTTGATGTATTCATTTTCCTAAATTACAGAAATGACACAAATTATAGATGTAAGATTTTAATTTTTATAAACCTATGAATGGAAAATGCACATAAAATGTTAAAGCAGTAGAGAAAGTCAAAAAAAAAAAAAAAAAATGTTCTGGCAAAAAAGTAATTCAAGAAACACCACATTTAATACCACATGACTCACAGAGTCCATGAATCTGAATACTTGTTAACATTTCTGTGAATTAATAGCTTCTACCAAGGGTGTACTCTGATGGGAAGGCCAGCTTGTAGCTCCCTGTACCACTCCATGTAGGAAGTGTACCAGCAATAGGGATGATATTCCATGAAAGTGTCAGACTCACATTATTGTGACCCCTGTTAATGAAAGAAATTAAATTAGAATACTGCATACACTCTAAAAACAAAGCATTTTTGAGTTCAGTGTACAGTAGACCCCCGGTTTTCGTAATTAATCCGTTCTAGAAGGTCAGCCGAAGTGGACGAAAACCAAAGTAATATTTCCCATAAGAAATAAATACGAAGTGGGCGAAAACCGAAGTAATATTTCCCATAAGAAATAAATAATGTAAATCCAATTCAGACACCCAAAAATATTAACAAGGCAATTTTTATAGAGAACAACTATAGTGTTGCAGCTCTTCAGTGGTAAGTACATTCATTGCTTATCTTAAAATATTTGTAGTCTTAATGTAGGGCGAGAGACAGGTACTATGTATTTATTTGAAGTCCCAGGTGGAGCTAGTCTGCCTGGGCTATACCTTATAGCTACATACACTGCAGCCCACAGCCATATTATTACCATCGACATACCATGTTCACCGAGTTTAATCGTTTCTGACAACTACCTTTAGATGCCATCATAAACGAAGGGAAAAGTAATGAAAAATTCATGCCGAGAACTGTAAATAAATGCGTATTAAGGGCAGAGACTGGGCCAGACACAGATTCCCAGTTTTCTCTAACGCTGGACCAGAGAACACGTAATGTTTACCCTTCACCGACCCCACCCCTCAATAGCATATAAATATTGCATGTTTATATGCTAAGTAACGTGTTTCTTATACAGTATAATTTTGAAGAAAATATCATAGATGGATTAATGAAAATGTTTATATTAACCTAAAATAAGACATTTAATGTGCCCAAGAGTGAGTCACGAGCGCACGAGCGGCTCAGGTGCACGCATCCGTTACCAATGATTTCCAAGTGGATGTACGAAACCTGGGGGAAGTTTTGCCGAAAAAAGTGCTCAAAATCTGAAGTGTACGATTTCTGCACTGGCTGAAAATTGGGGGTCCACTGTACAGCTGTTTACAAGTTATGTGGGTATATTTTAATTGGTATGTAGGCATTTACAAATTACTATTACTACATTCATGGGAGAGCACTAAACCCATACAGGTCACAATGCCTCAGGAAATGGAAGGCATTCAGGCTTGACTCAAGAACTGGAGCACTGGTCTAAATCCTTAGATCTAGAGCCTATCACTAACATCAAGAAACCTATGAGGGGCATTTACAAGTTAATAAGTGCGCAGGCCATTTACTAAATGGGATGTGCGGAGGTTTTTTTTTTTTTCTTTTTAACACCGGTCATACCCCACTGGGGAAGAGTGACCTGAAAAGAAAATCGAAAGTTTCTTTTTAAATTTAGTTATTTATCCAGAAGAAGGGGTTGCTAGCCCCTTCCAGCATTTTAGTTGCCTCTTACAACATGGATGGCTTACGGAGGAATTCTTTTCCACTTCTCCCATGGAGATAAGAGGAAATAAAAAATAACAAGAACTATTAAGAAAATAGAAGAAAACCCAGATGGCTGTGTATATAAATGTATATGCATGTACATGTATGTGTAGTGTGACCTAAGTGAAGTAGAAGTAGCAAGACATACCTGTTATCCCAAGTGTTTGTGAGAAAAAAAAAAGACACCAGCAATCCTGCCATCATATAAAACAATTACAGGTTTCTGTTTCACACTCACTTGGCAGGATGGTAGTACTGAAGGCCATGTACAAGTTGATAAATTAGAGGTGTGCTATCAGTACTAGCGTAATTACCTCCGCTATTACTGCTCAACATGAGAATTAAAGCTATCCTCAATTTTACCAGTGCAGTAGCTGACCTCATTTATATTGACATAATATTGGAGAAAAGTAGAAAGCACCCACTCAAAAAAAAGACCTTAGCCACACTGACATACTTACAAAAGACCATTGCCATCATCCCAGAAGTAATACTTGAGGTGCTGATTCTTGAGGTTGATCACAGAAGCATCTCCTCGCTTAATAATTTTGTCCCACAGCACCACCTAAAAAATTGTCAGTACTGTCAAGTATTTCCTTAAGAAAAAGATAATGATTTACATCACTCCATCAGATCCATGAACAAGAAGCATAATTAACAAATATTTTACCTTGCACTATTTTTACCTTTATTGCCATGGAGCAATAATGTGACTTGAACAGTTTTTGTAATATTATGAATATTTCACTGGACACTATTATTTTATATTCATGGTAAAACCTGTAGGGGTAAGGTAAAAAACCAGTAAGTGGATAATTAAGTCATGTTCAACAGTTAAGCAACCTTATTCCGAAACATTTCGCCTATACAGTAGGCTTCAGTCGAATACAGATGTGGCAGAAGACTTAAAAAACCTACAGTGTTGGCAAAACATTTTGGAATAAATATACCTAACTGCTGCAGGTGTTTTAATTATCAACTTATTGGTATTGTATAACATTATCACATTCACAAACCAGCAAGTGCACTGACCTGGTTAATCTTGTTGTTAGGCGTCTCATACTCAGCAGTGAGGTAGAGGAACAGCTGCTTGGTGTTCCAGTTGAAAAGTGGGGTCAAGTCTGAAGACAGGTCAAAGCGGAGAGCACCCAGGTCATTCTTCTCCCTTGACACTGCATACTCAGGTACATTTTTCCTGGAAATATATCAGGAACTTCAAACGTGTAATACTCTTTTTTTTTTTTTGGTTATCCTAGGTAATTTATGCTATGTATGATAATTGTACTTATGTGTACCTGTGCCTGTGTACTTGCTTACTTAGGAACAGCAGGTGTAAGGAAACAGACCCAATGTTTCAACCTGTGCTGGTGATTGAACCATGGATACTTTGTGAGCTGAGCGAGCTATCAGCCAAGCCACAGGTACCTAGTTTGACCTTTGAGCACAATGCCCACCCTGAGGGACCTGAAGCCCCAACAAAGCTACAACAACCTGTAATTCTCCACTAAGTACTTAAAAGAGGCCACCATCTGGAGGTCTATCTAAAGATAAAAGATTTAAGCAGTGGACAAACTATGGCAGCCTTCAACATATGTTCCTTTATATTTTCATATCCATTCTGCAATATGGAGACCAGAACTGTGCTGCTTAACTTAAACAAAACTAATAATAAGCAGAGCTGTGGAATAACCTTAGCAATCCTATATTTACTGATATAAATACAAGTAATGTGTAATTATTATTACAAATGCTTTAACTTCATATTTCTGCTTAGTGTAACTTGAACTCTACACGTTCTATATCATCACGTGCTCACGTTACATTTACAGGTAATGTAGGGGAGAGGTAAACCAAATAGGGGATTATACAGCTCCTGTGGGAAATGGAAGGCAAGTTTATTTAGGTACTGGCACACATAAGTATAATTATCATATGTAACACAGCCTCTCCTCACTTAGCGACTTACTCGTTTACCAACGACTTGGACTTACGACGGGCTCTCCGACCAGTATGCATACCTAAATCATATTTATTAAAGCCGATTTCCTCTTCTGTTTAATACAATATACAGTACACTACTGTAAAAACATTTAAAAATATACCAGAAATATTATAAATGATGCAAAGGTAACAATTAAACAATATCAAAGATGGTTGACACAAACCCACTACCATTATAATATGCTCCTCACTTAGCAACAAATTCATTTACCAACGTGGTCTTGGGAACTGAACTCCATTGTTAAGCGAGGAGAGGCTGTAACATATTTGTAAATTACCTACGATAACCCCCTTAAAAAAGTCAAAGCGACTTATTTCCATTGAGGTCCTTGTAATATATCATTATTTAAAATGTAGCTCAGACTGGACCATGGGGGCACTGACCCCCCCGACCCCCTCAAGGTATACAGTGTTATTACAATCAAAACGAAGAGCTAAACCCATATCGGTCATCCAGGTAAGATACAGTAGAAATCAGACACGATAATAACCTTAATAATCAAGTAATATAGATAATAGATAATAAATAATAAAGATAATAAAGATAATAGATAATAAATAATAAAGATAATAAAGATAATAGATAATTAATAAAGATAATAAAGAAAATAATAAAGATTATAAACAAAGATAAAAATAAACATAATAAAGATAAAAATACGTAATACATAAATTTATTTTCAGCATTATACGAGTAACTTATTTTACATATACTAATAAAATATTTTTAGGGATGAAATTGACTAGCTCCAGTTCCCCGGATTAAGAGCCCTGGACCGACACCGTCCTGGAAGAGAAGAAGATATTAAAGCTACTCACAGAACAATATTAGCGGCAGTAATGGTGACAGGAGCCTTGTAATTAATGAAGAAAGTTGAGGCGAAGCAGAGGAAGGTGAGAGCCGCCAGGGTACTCAGACTGAAGGCGCTGACGGCGTTAACACGAGACAGGAAGGTATGCATCTCTGTCAGCGGGAGGATACTGTCAGCGGGAGGATACCGTCAGCAGGAGGACACCGTCAGCAGGAGGACACCGTCAGCAGGAGGATACTGTCAGCGGGAGGATACCGTGAGGGAGGATACCGTCAGCAGGAGGATACCGTCAGCAGGAGGATACTGTCAGCGGGAGGACACCATCAGCAGGAGGACACCGTCAACAGGACACCATCAGCAGGAGGACACCATCAGCAGGAGGATACTGTCAGCAGGAGGATACTGTCAGCTGGAGGACACCGTCAGCAGGGACTACTAGAAGACAGCAGGACACCGTAAGGAGGTACTCTACTGCTGAAGAACACCGTCAGGATGGACACTACTACTGCAGGATGTCAGCAGAACACCGTCAGGATGGACACTACTACTGCAGGATGTCAGCAGAACACCGTCAGGATGGACACTACTACTGGAGGATGTCAGCAGAACACCGTCAGGATGGACACTACTACTGGAGGAGGATAAGATGGTGTTACAGCTGGTGTTACAGGTGGTAGTAAGCTGGAGCAACACTGCTACTACACGTCAGTCTTGTTGACTGTCAGCTGCTGACACCTGGCGGCTGACTCTCCTCACTCGCACATACCCGCCAACTTTAAATATATCAGAACATATGAAGGAGCACTACTGGAGGCTTACTGGCCCATGCTAGGCAGGTCCAAGTCACATGCACTAGCAATACTAGCTGGTTGGTAACGCACTCAGTTCACACACTGAGGTTCGGGGTTCGATCCCCGGTACGGGTGGAAACATTAGGACGTGTTTCCTGAACACACCTGCTGTCCCTGTTCACCTAGCAGTAAATTAGGTACCTGGATGTTGGTTACCTTACACCTGCTGTCCCTGTTCACCTACCAGTAAAATAGGTACCTGGGTGATACTCAACTGGTGTGGGTCGCATCCTGGGGACAAAATTGACTTAATTTGCCCAAAATGCAGTGCATAACAAGGGGCTTTTATATAGTAGTAGGTCATTTATGTTAGGCCTGTATACTTGTACATGTACCTGCTGAAATAAAAATTACTTATATTATTAGTAGTAGTAAAAGCTAGTTAAGTCCAACTCACACCCACTCATGTTTTTGTCTGACCAATTTTTAAAATTACACAAGATTTTCACCTTCAGTGACAGTATTGGGGAGTTTGTTCCTCTTATCTACAACTCTATTACCAAACCATTGCTTTCCTATATCCCTTTTAAATATATTTTTTTCAACTTAAAATCATTGCTGCGAGTCCTGTCTTGGTTAGATATTTTTAGCACGTTATTTACAACCTCTATTAGTCCGAGTAGATCTATAACCCACTATGATAACATGATGTTGTAGTGGCCAGGCTTAAGCTTGGTTACAAGTACTGACTGATCACAGGACCAGTATCACTACACTGATGTTGTAGTGGCCAGGCTTAGGCTTGGTTACAAGTACTGACTGATGTTGTAGTGGCCAGGCTTAGGCTTGGTTACAAGTACTGACTGATGTTGTAGTGGCCAGGCTTAAGCTTGGTTATAAGTACTGACTGATGTTGTAGTGGCCAGGCTTAGGCTTGGTTACAAGTACTGACTGATGTTGTAGTGGCCAGGCTTAAGCTTGGTTATAAGTACTGACTGATGTTGTAGTGGCCAGGCTTAAGCTTGGTTACAAGCACTGACTGATGTTGTAGTGGCCAGGCTTAAGCTTGGTTACAAGTACTGACTGATGTTGTAGTGGCCAGGCTTAGGCTTGGTTACAAGTACTGACTGATGTTGTAGTGGCCAGGCTTAAGCTTGGTTACAAGTACTGACTGATGTTGTAGTGGCCAGGCTTAAGCTTGGTTACAAGTACTGACTGATGTTGTAGTGGCCAGGCTTAGGCTTGGTTACAAGTACTGACTGATGTAGTGGCCAGGCTTAAGCTTGGTTACAAGTACTGACTGATGTTGTAGTGGCCAGGCTTAAGCTTGGTTACAAGTACTGACTGATGTTGTAGTGGCCAGGCTTAAGCTTGGTTACAAGTACTGACTGATGTTGTAGTGGTCAGGCTTAGGCTTGGTTACAAGCACTGACTGATGTTGTAGTGGCGAGGCTTAAGCTTGGTTACAAGTACTGACTGATGTTGTAGTGGCCAGGCTTAAGCTTGGTTACAAGTACTGACTGATGTTGTAGTGGCCAGGCTTAAGCTTGGTTACAAGTACTGACTGATGTTGTAGTGGCCAGGCTTAGGCTTGGTTACAAGTACTGACTGATGTTGTAGTGGCCAGGCTTAAGCTTGGTTACAAGTACTGACATGTTGTAGTGGCCAGGCTTAAGCTTGGTTACAAGTACTGACTGATGTTGTAGTGGCCAGGCTTAAGCTTGGTTACAAGCACTGACTGATGTTGTAGTGGCCAGGCTTAAGCTTGGTTACAAGTACTGACTGATGTTGTAGTGGCCAGGCTTAAGCTTGGTTACAAGTACTGACTGATGTTGTAGTGGCCAGGCTTAAGCTTGGTTACAAGTACTGACTGATGTTGTAGTGGCCAGGCTTAAGCTTGGTTACAAGTACTGACTGATGTTGTAGTGGCCAGGCTTAGGCTTGGTTACAAGCACTGACTGATGTTGTAGTGGCCAGGCTTAAGCTTGGTTACAAGTACTGACTGATGTTGTAGTGGCCAGGCTTAAGCTTGGTTACAAGTACTGACTGATGTTGTAGTGGCCAGGCTTAAGCTTGGTTACAAGTACTGACTGATGTTGTAGTGGCCAGGCTTAGGCTTGGTTACAAGTACTGACTGATGTTGTAGTGGCCAGGCTTAAGCTTGGTTACAAGTACTGACTGATGTCGTAGTGGCCAGGCTTAAGCTTGGTTACAAGTACTGACTGATGTTGTAGTGGCCAGGCTTAGGCTTGGTTACAAGTACTGACTGATGTTGTAGTGGCCAGGCTTAGGCTTGGTTACAAGTACTGACTGATGTTGTAGTGGCCAGGCTTAGGCTTGGTTACAAGTACTGACTGGTGTTGTAGTGGCCAGGCTTAAGCTTGGTTACAAGTACTGACTGATGTTGTAGTGGCCAGGCTTAGGCTTGGTTACAAGTACTGACTGATGTTGTAGTGGCCAGGCTTAGGCTTGGTTACAAGTACTTCTGGCAGTTTGAGAGACACACAGATGATGATCAAACTAAATGCAAATTATGTGATCAGGCATATGGTCACTCTCTTGAACACTATGTGCTTAATTGTCCACTTATTGAGGAATACAGAGACAGACAATTTAATAACCTATGTGACATGTCAAGATATCTTACTAATGAAAATAAGATACCAGATATACCAAGCAAATTTCCTAAATTTGCCTGTAGCAGATAAGTGAACTGCAGATATAAATACAAATGTACACCTATTAACCCTTTTTGGGGCCTAGTTCCTAGGCCTTTTGTGTATCCATATGCTCTCGTGCTACCATCCTCAGGATAGATATGGGGTGCACAATAAATTAGCCACTTCAGTGGCAAAATCTAATCTATCTATTCCTTTGTTTTCCATCTATACACCTCAATCATATCCCCCCTAATTCTACGCCTTTCCAGAGAGTGCAGATTCAGGGTCTCAGTCTGTCCTCATAGGGAAGATTTCTGATACATGGGATCAACTTTGTCATCCTCCTTTGTACGTTTTCCAGAACATTTATGTTAATTCTGCAATACTGTGACCAGTTAGGGCTCCTGTTATTTATAATTCTTGATATAAACTGATTTTTTTTAATTTATTATTCAGGTAATTCATTCTTGTGCAAATTGTTTAATAAGCTTATTTTGTTTACTGACAGTAATCATGAGTTATTTTTACTGGATCTAACAGGTAGGTGATATAACACTCGTATGGAAGTAATTCACTAACTTTTTGGGTTATCTTAAGTCAGTTACACATATATGTTGCACTGTAAGACTGAATACTTTTATTTAGGTACAGGTACACAAGTTTATTAGGTACAGGTACACAAGTTCATTAGGTACAGGTACACAAGTTTATTAGGTACAGGTACACAAGTTTATTAGGTACAGGTACACAAGTTCATTAGGTACAGGTACACAAGTTCATTAGATACAGGTACACAAGTTTATTAGGTACAGGTACACAAGTTCATTAGGTACAGGTACACATAAGTTTATTAGGTACAGGTACACATAAGTTTATTAGGTACAGGTACACAAGTTTATTAGGTACATGAACACATAAGTTTATTAGGTACAGGTACACATAAGTTTATTAGGTACAGGTACACAAGTTTATTAGGTACATGAACACATAAGTTTATTAGGTACAGGTACACAAGTTCATTAGATACAGGTACACAAGTTTATTAGGTACAGGTACACAAGTTTATTAGGTACAGGTACACATAAGTTTATTAGGTACAGGTACACATAAGTTTATTACGTACAGGTTTTACCTGGAGTTTACCTGGAGAGAGTTTCGGGGGTCAACGCCCCCGCGGCCCGGTCTGTGACCAGGCCTCCTGGTGGATCAGCGCCTGATCAACCAGGCTGTTGCTGCTGGCTGCACGCAAACCAACGTACGAGCCACAGCCCGGCTGATCAGGAACTGACTTTAGTTGCTTGTCCAGTGCCAGCTTGAAGACTGCCAGGGGTCTGTTGGTAATCCCCCTTATGTGTGCTGGGAGGCAGTTGAACAGTCTCGGGCCCCTGACACTTATTGTATGGTCTCTTAACGTGCTAGTGACACCCCTGCTTTTCATTGGGGGGATGGTGCATCGTCTGCCAAGTCTTTTGCTTTCGTAGTGAGTGATTTTCGTGTGCAAGTTTGGTACTAGTCCCTCTAGGATTTTCCAGGTGTATATAATCATGTATCTCTCCCTCCTGCGTTCCAGGGAATACAGGTTTAGAAACCTCAAGCGCTCCCAGTAATTGAGGTGTTTTATCTCCGTTATGCGCGCCGTGAAAGTTCTCTGTACATTTTCTAGGTCGGCAATTTCACCTGCCTTGAAAGGTGCTGTTAGAGTGCAGCAATATTCCAGCCTAGATAGAACAAGTGACCTGAAGAGTGTCATCATGGGCTTGGCCTCCCTAGTTTTGAAGGTTCTCATTATCCATCCTGTCATTTTTCTAGCAGATGCGATTGATACAATGTTATGGTCCTTGAAGGTGAGATCCTCCGACATAATCACTCCTAGGTCTTTGACGTTGGTGTTTCGCTCTATTTTGTGGCCAGAATTTGTTTTGTACTCTGATGAAGATTTAATTTCCTCATGTTTACCATATCTGAGTAATTGAAATTTCTCATCGTTGAACTTCATATTGTTTTCTGCAGCCCACTGAAAGATTTGGTTGATGTCCGCCTGGAGCCTTTCAGTGTCTGCAATGGAAGACACTGTCATGCAGATTCGGGTGTCATCTGCAAAGGAAGACACGGTGCTGTGGCTGACATCCTTGTCTATGTCGGATATGAGGATGAGGAACAAGATGGGAGCTAGTACTGTGCCTTGTGGGACAGAGCTTTTCACCGTAGCTGCCTCGGACTTTACTCTGTTGACGACTACTCTCTGTGTTCTGTTAGTGAGGAAATTATAGATCCATCGACCGACTTTTCCTGTTATTCCTTTAGCGCGCATTTTGTGCGCTATTACGCCATGGTCACACTTGTCGAAGGCTTTTGCAAAGTCTGTATATATTACATCTGCATTCTTTTTGTCTTCTAGTGCATTTAGGACCTTGTCGTAGTGATCCAGTAGTTGAGACAGACAGGAGCGACCTGTTCTAAACCCATGTTGCCCTGGGTTGTGTAACTGATGGGTTTCTAGATGGGTGGTGATCTTGCTTCTTAGGACCCTTTCAAAGATTTTTATGATATGGGATGTTAGTGCTATTGGTCTGTAGTTCTTTGCTGTTGCTTTACTGCCCCCTTTGTGGAGTGGGGCTATGTCTGTTGTTTATTAGGTACATGAACACATAAGTTTATTAGGTACAGGTACACAAGTTTATTAGGTACAGGTACACAAGTTCATTAGATACAGGTACACAAGTTTATTAGGTACAGGTACACAAGTTTATTAGGTACAGGTACACATAAGTTTATTAGGTACAGGTACACACAAGTTTATTAGGTACAGGTACACAAGTTTATTAGGTACATGAACACAAGTTTATTAGGTACAGGTACACAAGTTTATTAGGTACAGGTACACATAAGTTTATTAGGTACAGGTACACAAGTTTATTAGGTACAGGTACACAAGTTTATTAGGTACAGGTACACAAGTTTATTAGGTACAGGTACACAAGTTCATTAGGTACAGGTACACAAGTTTATTAGGTACAGGTACACATAAGTTTATTAGGTACAGGTACACAAGTTTATTAGGTACAGGTACACAAGTTTATTAGGTACAGGAACATAAGTTTATTAGGTACAGGTACATATAAGTTTATTAGGTACAGGTACACAAGTTTATTAGGTACATGAACACGTAAGTTTATTAGGTACATGAACACATAAGTTTATTAGGTACAGGTACACAAGTTTATTAGGTACATGAACACATAAGTTTATTAGGTACATGAACACATAAGTTTATTAGGTACAGGTACACAAGTTTATTAGGTACATGAACACGTAAGTTTATTAGGTACAGGTACACAAGTTTATTAGGTACAGATACACATAAATTTATTAGGTACAGGTACACAAGTTTATTAGGTACATGAACACATAAGTTTATTAGATACAGGTACACAAGTTTATTAGGTACAGGTACACATAAGTTTGTTAGGTACAAAGTCGTAACACAGGTACACAAGTTTATTTAGGTACAGGTACACATAAGCACAATTATCATACTTAATAACACATGTGTAGGTTATCCTGAATAACCCAAAAATCAGACTTTTTGGGTTATCTTAGGTAATTTACATTATGTACGATAATTGTACTTATGTGTACTTATGCCTAAATAAACTTATTTACTCACTAACCTAAGCCTATAATTTAAATATTTTCAAATAAACCGCCTTATATAGAGGTCTACTAGTGCCATCTGTTGGCAAATTTAGCAGAAAAACTTACCATTTAGAAAGCAATAATCCACAAATTTGTAAACAAAATTGTTACATTTCAAACCATAATGTTAGTTTATTCCTCAATATCTCTCTTAATAATGAACATAAATAAAAAGTATTCACCCCTACTTAAAGAAAATATTATAGTTTATTACAAGAAAGAGATAAATAGGATATAGGTTAATAGAGAGAGGAAATATATGGTATATTTATAAGATGTAGAGTTAAAGTTGAACGAAAATTAATGAAAAAGCAGCAAATGTGGGCAAGTTGTTCTTGCAGTCGCCATTTTCTCGTTGGTTGAGAGAGAGACAACGAGCTGTCATCTCTCCTCTAATATTTTTTTTCACGTAGCAGTTGTTGGAGAGAGTTTCCATGCCAGGGGAAAGATCAGGTTGAGGTTATCATGGCGTGTCTGAACACACTCAAGCAGGAAATACGGGTACTGGAGAATGCTTTTCCAAAAACAGACGAGTTGTTCCAAGTAGTGGCGGCCAGTGTTGACGAATTAACCTGTCGATTTATTTCCAAAACTGGCAAGAAATATGACATTCACGCCAATATCACAGTGAGTACTATAATATATCACCCACCTGGGCGACCATCACCACCAGGATATACTGATTTAAGAGGAATGAAGGTAAAAATCAATGTAAGATTGAGGTTGTGAAGGTCGCCACACAGACTGGCTTTGTTTACAGACTTCCAAGGCCAACTTAACAACCACTTATTATTACTTTATACTTATCCACACCTTCTATTACACTCCTTATACTCTATTTATATCTCCTTTCTTTCATTACGGGCCTAAATAAGGTATTTTAACCCCCCCCTCTCTCTCCAGGCTGGCGGATATAGGCCTAAGCATTTGCTGTTCCAGTGGTAATATGGCACTGTGACTTGACCTATTTTTTTTATCTTAGGTAATTTACACATGTTATTATGTAGATTGTTCTTATAAGTATCTGTACCTTAATAAACTTAATCCCAGCTCAAGGACACCACTGCAAATAAGTCACTATGTTTTGGGTTATCCTGGGTAATTTACACTATATATGATAATTATAATTATGTACCTGTACCTAAATAAACTTAATTATAGGCTGCTAGGCCTTATAACACTTTTTTTGATATCCCTCAAGGAAGGTGTAAGTAGGTTTATTTAGGTACAGGTACACTTAATCATCGTGTATAATAACATATGTATAAATTACCCACGAACCCCAAAGAAAGTCAGTGACATTTACATTGGGGTCCTTGTAATATATTTAATGCCTAACTGTAACTTAGTTCAATTTAATCACGGTTATTACCTTAAAAAATAAAACGGCTCAGTAACTCGACTGAAAATCCGTTATAGTACAAGGAAATACAATTGGAATAAAGTAATTAGCTATTTACAGTAACATTAAGGAGAGGATCAGCTTACAATAATAGGAACACTAAGGAAGGCCTCTTGATCCAACCAGTTATGACTACCCTCCTTTTCTTTGGATAAAATCTCACACTTGATTCAAAACTCCCCACGCATTCACTCAACATTTCCCAAAATCTCTCTCTCTCCTCTACACTTCTCTCTTCTCCAGGTGCATATACGCTTATTATAACCCACTTTTCACATCCAATCTTTATTTTACTCCACATAATCCTTGAATTAATACATTTATAGTCCCTCTTTTCCTGCCATAGCTTATCCTTCAACATTATTGCTACTCCTTCTTTAGCTCTAACTCTATTTGAAACCCCTGACCTAATCCCATTTATTCCTCTCCATTGAAACTCTCCCACCCCATTCAGCTTTGTTTCACTTAAAGCCAGGACATCCAGCTTCTTCTCATTCATAACATCCACAATCATCTCTTTCTTATCATCTGCACAACATCCACGCACATTCAGACTTCCCACTTTGACAATTTTCTTCTTCTTATTCTTTTTAGTAATCTTTACAGGAAAAGGGGTTACTAGCCCATTGTTCCCGGCATTTTAGTTGACTTTTACAACACACATGGCTTACGGAGGAAAGATTCTTATTCCACTTCCCCATGGATATAAAAGGAAAAGTAATAAGACCAAGAACTATTAAGATAAAATCAAAGAAAACTCAGATGAGTGTGTATAAATAAACGTGTACATGTATGTGTAGTGTGACCTAAGTGTAAGTAAAAGTAGCAAGACATGCCTGTAATCTTGCATATTTATGAGACAGACAAAAGACATCAGCAATCCTACCATCATGTAAAACAATTACAGGCTTTTGTTTTACATTCACTTGGCAGGACTGTAGTACCTCCCTGGGTGGTTGCTGTCTACTAACCTACTACCTCTAATATTAGTAATGTGTAATACACCTCGAGCTTCCTACCACAATCTCTCCCCAGGATCATGTGTCCAGGAAGTCATCCGTCTGTCAATGTCTGCAATTTATAAGTATAATTAGGTATAGGTACACACAAGTAATTTTAGCAATGTATGTGAATTACCTAGGATAACCCAGTAAAGTCAGTGACTTGTTTTCTTTGGGGTCTTTTATAACCAGTAATGCTAGTTTTCAGAGCTGGAATTTAATGAAATTTTTAAAACGCCTAGCATAGGATTGTGTTTTATTAAATTTCTGTGAACAACCAGGAATCCACATTAAATCATATCTAGTTATAATCAAAGTCAAGGTTTATTTAGCAGCCAGGCATGAAATATGCCATCACTGAATAACTAACACTTGACACGTGCTTTCCATGTGTTCATTTATGTACAGGTACACATAAGTACAAATATCATACATAGTAACATGTGTAAATTACCCAGGATAACCCAAAATGGTAACTTACTTCTGTTGGGGTCCATGAATATACTAATAGCAATGAAAAAATAATTACTGATAATGCCAAGGTTTTTTTCCAGTCTTAAACTACAACCCCATGAATGTTGTCTTTATGAGGAAGTTAAATGATCAGAGAACGTCAACAAATCTGCTTACAGAAGAAGAATTCTATTACTCTTTCCCATGAGTATTTCCCCATGTCTTTTCTAAATATAAATTTGCCCAACTTGAATTATCGTGTATAAAAATACTGTATGTTTGGTAGATGAATGTTATTAGACTAGTATGGGACAGTGGTTGGAGCACTGGCATAGAAGTTCTGAAGACTGTATATTTTAGTAAATCATAAAAAACTTCATTAAAGTATAGGGTCAATAAATATGGGGCAGTTTAATAGAAAAAATATAATCAATATTGATCTTGTTGAGTTACATGGAGGGTATATACTGCTGTGGGCCTGTAGCTCTTGGATTTTTGTGGGGCTATTATTTTCGAGATCTTGTTGGGTGTGAATTGGTGTATAATGCATTCATTTATTAATTTGCTTGGTTGGCAACGGTCTCATCTCACACACTGAGTGTCCATGGTTCGATCCCTGACACAGGTGGAAATGCTGGGCATGTTTCCTTACACCTTTTGTTCACCTAGCACCTGGGTATTAGTGGACCAATGTGGGTTGCATCCTAGGGGAGAAGATTGAAGGACCCTAATAAGACACAGTCCTCAATGATGCACTGACTTTCTTGAGCTACCCTGGGTAGCTAACCCTCTGGGTTAAAAATTGAAATAAATCTTTGTTATTATCATCTTCACTAAAGGTGCTGAAGTTGTGTAAGGCATTCAGCACTGCAACATGCATGATTCTGCAGGCAGCCCATCATACCCAACTGTATTTCTGGAAGTGTATGGAGAGGGTTGATGTGGCCTTACTGGGTTGAGGTGGATGCATTGGAGTGCTCAATCTGTTATGCCCCTTGTAGTATGAAGCAGGTTTTTTATAGTTTTCAAATCATCCAGCACTAAACATACACTATTGTGAAGGCTTTCCTTCACAGTAGTGTAGGATAGGGTTGTGTTATCTGACCACAAGACAGGGTGCTTTTCTTTTTCTTTATCCACACATTCATTAACTTTTTTGTCTTATTTAGCTGCATTGACCTTTTTGGCATTCTTATCGCCAGGTCACAATTTGCGCTACATATTGCACAAGCTGTTTTCTTCTCTGTTTTTAATTGTATGAATGGTGGATTCTTTCAGACCAGAAGTCTGTGCAGTCGGTATTTCATACAAGCATGCATGTGCACACATGCATACATCACCTTGAAGCATATCTAAAATTTAACAGTTTCTTCAATACCGTCAGATACATGCTTACTCTTCTAAGCACAGTACCGTCAGGGATACATGCGTATTCTTCTAAGCACTTCAGCATCACTAGTATTCTTCATGCTATAGTTGTCATGGTTAATATCCAAGAGACAAGACGGGATGATGAAAACTAAAATTATTTATTAACCTCAACTGAGTAAGGCACATCAGTAAGTGGTGTGGGTGGCAGTGGGGAAAGGAAGGAGCTGTGCTTCTTGACAAATAACCTGCTCCATCCATCTCCATTTGGAGAATGGAATTAATGACAATGTTTCTGTCCAACTTGGACCAAGTCAGACCAAAATGTTGTCAAAAGTTTCATTCTCTTATGCAGGTTACTTATCCATTGTTCCAGTCAGGGTATGGTACTTATTTACTCTTTCTGTGCTTCTTGAAACTTTCCACTCTTAGCTCTCAACTTAAATGAGAGAGAAATTTTCACAGTGCATATGTTTGTACCCTTATTTTGCATGTGACTCGATGCTTCCTCGCTTAAAGAGCATACAGCTTTCGAAGGTTTTTCACATGCTGTGCAATTTTGGATGAACTTTTATTGAATCACCTTTACAATTACACTATGTAGTGATGTTTTATAAGGGGTTCACAGTATATACTGTAAATTTTATATTTAATTGTTGTACGTATGTTGTGAGAGTAAGACACATGTGCAACATCTGGGTATCTTTATTGTAGACGTTTTGCCATCCAGTGGCTTTATCAATACAAATTCTAGGACATAGCTTGAAGACAGTAGAACTATCGTACATATGTTGTACATAAACATTCATAGTGTAAGAGTAGTGTACAGTAAATGTATATACAAAAAAGGAAAATTGTCTTATTGTGTTCAAGTTGATGTACAATGTTTATCTAGAGGACACTGAAAAATTGTAGGAAGACATAAGCAGGGTTTTCCAGTGGGCAGTGGAGAACATGACGTTCAGTGGTGATAAGTTCCAGCTGCTTAGGTATGGAAAGAATGAAGAACTCAAAAGGAACACTGTACATATACAAAACAGTCACCAAATGGAATGAAAGGAACATGTAAAAGACTTTGGAATAATTATGTCAGTTAACCTTTTTAAAGAACATAAGACAAAGATCATGACAGCCAGGAGGGTGACGGGGTGGATATTGAGAACTTTCAAAACAAGGGAAATAATGCTACTGGTGACACTTTTCAATTCGTTAATGCTCCCTCATTTAGAATATTGGTTAGTGCTGATGGCCCCATTCAAAGCAGGAGAACTATCAGAGCTGGAACAAATACAGAGATCGTTTACTACTCACATTGAGCCAGTAAAACACGTAAATTACTAGGAACACATACTCGTTGGAGCAGATGAAAGTAAGGTACATGATATACAGTGGAACCTTGGTTTTTGTTTTTAATTCGTTCCAAAGTCTTGACGAAAATCAAACTCAACGAAAATTAAAGCAATATTTCCCATAAGAAATAATGTAAATACAATTAATCCGTTCCAGACACCCAAAAATATTAACAAAAAATACATTTTATAGAGAATAACTATAGTTTTACATACAGAAAACAGTGAGAAATAAATATAAAGCACTAATTTTATTGGATAAATAAACATTTAAATCAATTTTACCCTTATTGAAGACTCTTGTTGGCATATTCTTTGTGAGATCCGCATGCAACTGTGTTGCCATTTTGCAAATTATCACCTCCACTACACTATCTCCTGCTATCTGGTTTTTGTTGATCACACCAACACCAACAACTGAACATCTTCAATTGTTTGCCATCACTACCACCCTCTACACCACCATCACTACCACCCTCTACCACAATCACTACCACTCTCTACCCCCATGGTGGCTTATTTAGCAGTCACTCAAACAAGCACAAAAAAGAATCAATTATTACGAAATGTTTCGTATGAACCCATACGGTAATGTTCACTCGACAATAAACAAAGCCAGATTGACTCGGAATGCGTGCGTGGGATGCTGTGTGTGGGCGTGGGCGTGCAGACACATTCAGCATGGCAGACGGAAACCAAGGTGACAAACGAAAACTGGGACAATATTTTGATGAAAAAAGTTGTCGAAAGCCAAATTCGATGAAAACCAGGGCAAACGAAAACTAAGGTTCCACTGTACCTAGAAAGTACTCGAGGGCCTGATCCCAAATCTGCACACTGTCGTAACAACATACTGGAGTGGGAAATATGGGAGGAAATGCAAAATAAACCCAGTGAGGAGCAGGGGTGTGGTGGGGACAATAAGGGAACGCTGTATCAACATTCGGGGTCCCAGACTGTTCAACACTTTACAAGAAAATATCAGAAACATGGCTGAAAAAAATGTAGAAGCCTTCAAGAGGAAGCTGGACAAATATGTTCACCAGGTGCCAGATTAACCAGGCTGTGATGGATATGTGGGGCAGTGGGCCTCCAGCAGTAACAGCCTGGTTGACCAGGCAAGCACCAGATGAGCCTGGCCTATGGCTGGGATCCAAGAGTAGTGAAGCTCTTGAAACTTCAAAGGTATATCAGAGGTATAGGTACTAACTGTTTTAATATAATTTCAGGAAACGTATCCACACTCCCCTCCAGTCTGGTTTGCCGAGACTGAAGACACAAATGTTACCAATGCGATTGAACGACTCAGTAACACCAGTGGCAGAGATAATCATGTGAGCATTGCCACCACTATGCTGGCAAGTGTTTTGTACAGTAGTACAGTACCTAGAAAGCATGACTTCAGACTAAGCTTAGGGGAGGGTGAGAAGAGCCCTATTAAAACCAATGCTAATCAAATACTACTAGGTAAATTTTAACTTCATTCTTAATTTAATAATAAAACAAAATGGTGAGGCTATGGTAAGGAATATGTATGAAGTTGACCTTTTATCAGAAATCTTGCATTTTACAAAATAGCATTATTGTACGTAATTCTGTTTTCCATGAGCCGATGTAGATGCCGTAAGAAAACGGAGACACGAAGAAATTTAGTTTGATACCGCTCGTTGTGACTATAGACTAAATAGTTTGGTTCATAAAATTTCGTTCTTGCTTGCAATATGAGTAGTACACATGACATTTCAAGAGTTTGAGGCTAGCTTGTAAAAATATTAAGTGAGATTTGCCATCAGATTTGTAGGAGGCTTTCAGTACTTGAAAACTATACAGTACAATATTTGCAAACTTCATTACTTAACTCTTTAGGGGACTTGTGGGAAATTTTGTTTTTTTGCTAGTCCTTCAATTAGTAAGGAAGTTGAATGCTAAAATGTGAAGATAATTAAGGTAAAGGAGGTATTACCTTTTCACCCTCACATTTGCCAAAGAGTACTTAAAACTTTCCTTTCAAAGTAAGGTATAGAAACATTAAACAGTTGAGGAACATAATAAGAGTTGTGGGTTAAAGTAAATACACGCAACTACAATATTTACTGAAAGGTCTAGAAAATAATTAAAAATTTAGAGAAATGTGCTAAAACATTATTTTATTGCATATTTTGATGATGCAGAGGGGTTTGAAGCATTTTCTGACATATCTCAATTTTTAGCTTAAAAATGCATATAAATAAATTTTAAAATTGTTTAAGGTTTAGTGACAATTATCTTAAAAACATTTATTCAGGGATACAACTCAGGGAGATTAATATTAATACTAAGAGGAAGTTTATTGAGAAATGATGAGGTGAATAGGCACTAGGCAGACCGGCATATTTCTTATGGAATAGTCCAGCTTCCACTAAAAATCTACACCTCCAGAGCCCACAGAAAAGTTCCACCTCTCCAACACAGAGACAGAGCTTCTGTCCCCAGCAAAGTCTAGCTACCAAGTCCTCCCGACTCTTCACTACCCCCACTTATAAATCGTTTATCCTCCCCAATGGTCAGATTTTCCTATGAGAACTCATATTCTGTGCTTACTCGTAGAGCTGAGATTCCCAAACCAGGACAAGGGTATCAGGGATTAGCACGAATAGATACTACTGGTGACAGACCAGATAGTGGAGTTGTTCTCCATATCTCACAAAATGGTGCATGTTATAGTATATATTACTGATAGTCTTAGTGGTTGGTGAGAGTATATTAACTTTTGGCTAGCATAACTATTTGATTTTAAGAATTGTACGTAAGTAAAAATTAGATTTTGCCGGTTGAAAATATACATAAAATATGCTTCATTATTCACAGTTTTTAGTAATATGTTTTTTTTTAGATTGCAGGCATAAAATGCTGATAAAAACATGAAGTTATCAGAAAAATTAAAAGAAATTTTATTGATCATGCATACAACTTTGTTTATAACTTTGCTTGCTAAGTTAATGTCAATGAATTAAGTGTTCATTTACACTGCAGGTGTTGCAGCAGGTGAAGCTGCTACTGCGGGAGTTATGTGCAGCGTATGGAATGGAGGAACCCCCCGATTTGGAAGACAGACTTGATCTAGTGTCTGTTCCCCAGGTCATCAATGGCAGTGATGTCATTGATCATGCAAGTATTTTTGACCATATTGCAGCTTGTTGATTTTGCAAGTTTTGAAGGGGGGGTTATTTTCTGATGGCCATGTTTCATTTTGAATACAGTGGACCCCCGGTTTACGATCACCTCCCAATGCGACCAATTATGTAAGTGTATTTATGTAAGTGTGTTTGTATGTGTATGTTTGGGGGTCTGAAATGGACTAATCTAATTCACAGTATTCCTTATGGGAAGAAATTCGGTCAGTACTGGCACCTGAACATACTTCTGGAATGAAATAGTATCGTAAACCGGGGTCCACTGTATATTCAAGTGTTGAAATTATCGTTAATCAAATTGCCAGTTGTTTTTGCTGGCTTGCTAGACTTACTCTACTTGCTTTATTTTGATGGATATGGATTATTGATTTGATAGTAGCAATTTTATTTGACATGAAGTGTGTATAATTTCTCATTGAGAGTAGTGCTTGATGGAATCTTGGTTCTGTACAGAACTTACTTTCCTGTAGCATGAAGTTATTACAGTGGAACCTCAAATATCAAACTACTCCCAACTCGACCAATTATGTAAGTGTATTTTTGTAAGTGCTTTTATAAGTGTATTTTTGAGGGTCTGAAATGAACTAATCTAATTTACTTTATTTCTGATGGGAATAAATTGGTTCGGTAACGGCACTCGAACAGCTGTCTGGAACGAAGAAAGTTCAATATTTGAGGTTCCACTGTACTTGCAAAATATTAACAGTTTGTAGCATAAGAGGGTGATAAAAGTGAAGTTAAAACAGTACTGTAAATACATTACTGTTTTAACTCTGAGGACTTTGTAACATTTAGTGTAATGATAATGTTTATGTTGATTGCTTATATTTATTTAAACATTTAAAACATCAGGGTACCAAGCAAATACTATATTTGCTAATTCCTTGTTATTCATTATTTGTGGCCCCTGTATGTGTACCCTTTTAAGTCATTCTCTCTTCTCTTTTCATGCAAGAAGGGTATTGAACAAGATGAGGTATTCTGTGAGTTAAATTAAACATTCAGTAAATTAGCTAATGTACAGTTTCCTTTTATGCAGCATGAGGAATATGAAGACTCTGAAATGGAGGAGGAGGAGGAAGACATGGAGGAAGACATCCACTTGGAAATGGAGGACAACTCTTCGTCGCATGCGGCTCAGAAAGATGAGGGCATTGACCCTGGTAATCTAGCCACGTTGGACCGACTGAAGGCAAACCAACGGCAAGATTATCTCCGAGGGTCCATCTCTGGTAGTGTACAGGCTACTGATAGACTCATGAAGGAGCTCAGGGACATTTATCGCTCAGATAGCTTCAAGAAAGGTGAGGAAGGGAAAGACAATTGTTTTTTGATCATTTATTGTCCTCGGATTGAGACATTAGGGAAAACAGGCAGATAAATGATCCTATTTTGTTGTTCCATTTGGTGAATACAGTGCCATACATCTCCTGTCTCACTGTTTATACTAAATTTATTGAACAGGCTGTCTTGTTTCTTATCTACTTCACTGCCCTCTTCACCCTCCCCTTTCTCTTTCTCTAAACCTCCCTCTTTTCCCTTTTCTTCTTTTTCCCCCTTTCCTCTTTTCCCCTCCTTTCCACTTTTCCCTCTCCTTTCCTCTTTTTTCCTCTCTCCCCTTTCTTCTTTTTCCCCTTTCATCTTTTCCCCCTTTCCTCTTTTTCCCCTTTCATCTTTTCTCCCTTTCCTCTTTTCTCCCCTTTCCCCTCACTCATTTCCCTTCCCCTCTCTCCTTTGCTGCATATTCTCTGCTCTATAATACAGTACTGTACCTGATTAAAATATTAAGTGTTTCAAATTAGGTTCTTTGATGTTGATTTTGTGTTCCACCCCATGACTTCATATCACGTGGATTGGTACAGGAGTGTACAGTGTGGAGTTAGTAAATGACAGTCTGTATGAATGGAACGTGAAGCTACAGATAGTGGACTCTGACTCCCCGCTTCACAATGATATGGTGCTGCTCAAGGAAAAGGAAGGGACTGATCATATTCTCTTCAACTTCCATTTCAAGGTATGTCAGGGACATTACTGCTCTCCGTAATAAATTCTAACTACAAAAGGAATGTCAAAATATCATGACTGCAAGAATTCACACGTAATCACGGTATAGAGAAAGCTTTAAACATCTCGTGTCTGTTCTGGAAGATTGTCACCATCTTTTAGACGATGGTCTTGTATGACTCTGTCTTAAGCTTCCTCTCCAACACATGAGTTAATTGTGAACTTTTGCAACATTAGTGGTATCATCCAGCCATGACTGTGCTACAAATTGGAGATAAGTCTTTTAGTATACATTTTGGTCTGTCTTAGGTCTGTGTACGAATATATTTACACCGGCAGAAATGGTTAGGTTAGACAGGTAACACATTCTCCGGTGTGTGACACAGAGGAAAATATGCTCTCACCAATTCAGTAGTACTATACTGGATTTGTCTTCAGTTCAGTAAGTGGTAGTAACTCATTCACTTACACTTTACCTAGGTGGTGTTCAGCTTGTAGTTCTTGACATTTAAATGTTTGTATGACAGTAGTATTATATCAGATTGTTATGAAAGTGTGTGTGTGTGTGTGTTATCTGTTACATTGCTTTTGTAAGAAATGGCTGTTGAGTTTTAAAAAAATATTATTTATTGCCAGTAAGTTGTGTTGTTAAATGTAATGTTAAGTGGTTACAATCTCCATTTAGCATTGGTTAGCATTTGTTGGGCTTTAAAATTGTTTGAGGTAGTGTAGACTGGGTCTTGGAAATAATTGAAGTTAGTGCAGACTTAGGTTTTGATGTGACGAACTTGACATTCTGTATAGTGCGAGCATCAAGAGGTCCTGCAACCATGTCCAAACTTATGCTTTTTTAGGTTGAAAATTTGACATTTCAGTATTTCATCTTCAGCGAAAGAATTGTTTTATTTATAATATTTTACATGTGTATTTAGTATTTACATATTGCTTACAGTAGGTAGAATAAATATAACTAGTTGATATAGTTAAATTATTCGCGTAATCAAATACTAATTTCTTTGGTAATATTCCACCTTGATAATATGGATTAGATGATGGTAGTTAGCTTACTAGTATTGCATTGATACACTTGTATGAAACAGTAGGGTAGTAATTGTTGTGTTTCAGGAGATGTACCCTTTTGAGCCACCATTTGTTCGTGTTGTCCACCCGGTTATCAGCGGGGGTTACGTGCTTGTTGGTGGTGCCATCTGTATGGAGCTTCTCACAAAGCAGGTGCAATTGTGATATTAGTTTCAAGTTTAACCTTTTAGGTGTGTAGCTAAACATTGAGCTATGTCAGAAAATGCTTCAAACTGAATTGAAATGCCAAATATTCAATAAAATCACATTGTAGCACATTTTTTCTATATTTTTTATTAAAATTTAAAAAAATCATAAGTTTATTAAATTCAGTTTTTATTGTATATATTGATGTTTCAGAGAAACTGAAGACATTTTCTGACATAATTAAAATCACATTTAATTGAAAAATTAAAATACATAGATAATCACACATTTAATTTGAACTTGCTAACTTCCATTTAAATGGCAGGCAAAAGAAATGTTTTGAAATTCCCATTCTGTGCTCCAAAATGAACGTCATACCAGTGTCTGTGGCAGTGAAAACTGATCCCTAACCAAAACTGCATATTTGGCATACTGCAATTTTTGCTATAGACTACATAACAGATTAGTGATACAGTAGCTTTTACTTATCCAATATTGTACATGTAAAGTAGTAACCCATTCTTTAAAATTCTAAGTTGATTTCTTTCATATCATTTTTCACCATATTTTTCAATTTGGTTAGGCTAGGTGGTTGTCTGCTAGCAAATTAACCAGTTAAATAATGCCAGTACAGTGCTGTATGACCCTGGTGGGTTTAGGGCTTAGTTTTGATTATAATAATATAATGCCATTGGCAGTTTGGAGGGATATGTTGTGTATCTTTATACGTATATGCTTCTAAACTGTTGTATTCTGAGCACCTCTGCAAAAACAGTGATAATGTGTGAGTGTGGTGAAAGTGTTGAATGATGATAAAAGTATTTTCTTTTCGGGGATTTTCTTTCTTTTTTTGGGTCACCCTGCCTCGGTGGGAGATGGCCGACTTGTTGAAAAAAAAAAATGCCATTGAATTCATAAAGATGACATATCTAGTAAGTTTAACTCTCATAAACACGATTGAATAAATAAAGATGGATGAATGATTTTCTCGTAGGGCTGGAGTTCTGCGTACACAATTGAAGCTGTGATCATGCAGATTGCGGCAACGTTGGTTAAGGGTAAAGCAAGAATCCAGTTTGGGGCAAACAAAGCAGGCAAAGTTAGCGTAAGTGGAACAATACCCAATTATTTTTTCAATGAATTTGAACTTTAAGTTAACGATTTGTATAAATATTTTGTAAAAGTCTGCATTTTATATTAGCTTGTTTTCATAATCTCTTAACTTTGTGTTACTAATGTTTTAAATTTTCATTATCTTACAACTTCATATGTACCTAATATTTTAAACTAAGATAACTTACCACTAATATATTTATCTTTTCAAAATCATGTCTCCGTTACAGGGGCAGTATAGTTTGGCTCGGGCACAGCAGTCATTCAAATCACTTGTACAGATTCATGAAAAGAATGGTAAGTCTCACATTTTTTAGATTTCCCTATTTTAGTTTAAGATTCATAATGTGCTTAATGTACTAAGGTAAAAGGCAGCTAATTTGTGCAAAAACTTAGTAATGTAAATTAATGATTTTTAAAATATGGAATGTGCTGTAGGATTTTTGAGGGTTGATGTATATTGGAGCAATGTCTGGAAGTAAATAGATTTGTAATAAGTTTTGCAAGAGTAAATAATTCTGGAACATATTGGTATTATACCTGTTTATATGGAGTGTATGAAGCAGTCAAAGTACTAGAGTAGGTGAGTTGGCAAAATGTGGCAGTACTAGTTCCCTGGGATGGACACTAGTGTGTTGTCACTGGTTACCTGTGATATTACACTTTGGAAGCTTTTGTGAATGGATGGCTGTTGGTGAATATCTTTAACCCTCGTTTTTTTCCCTCTTATTATTTTCCTCTCTTGGTTAATTCCTCTCCATCTCGCAAAAGTGGGAAACAGGGTATTGACGATTTAGTGGATTATCATTCAGCTCTTATGTTTGCTGTACTCCACTGGTGAGTAGAGAGGTGGAAATTTTTTTTTAAAAAATTGGCCAGTTAGTTGGATTGACTGACAGGTTGTATGTATAAAAGCTTTAGTCAGCTGAAGAGGAACTTAATTAAGGTAGAAATTTCTATGTGTATGAACTGCATTTATTGCCCAGGTAAACATTATATTTATTCAGTCACTTAGGAGCCCAGCTGTTATAATCATAGCTGGGCTCCTAAGCTATAATATTCCTTATCAAATTTGGAATATTTTTAACGATGAAATGGAAAAAAATATATAGGACTGGGTTTCTCTTCCCTTCCTTCCTCTTGTATTCCCTCCCTCCTACTCCCAATATCTTTCCTGTTGTATTTGACAAAACACACTAACCATATGATATTCATCTTACTGGTTTTTGAAAGTATTAGGTATCTGGGTATATGGTTGTGAGGATATTGCATGGATAGGGTGGGTTGTGATGAGTACAGTTAGCCAAGCTAGGGAAGGGATAGCAGAGAGGGAGTCGCCTGTCATTCCTCTGTCTCCCTTCCCCGTTCTTCTGAATGGCCACCCTCCTGGCGCCAGGGCCTTTTCATGCCCAGGGTCTATGGAAACTCACCCTCCTCCCAAGGTAACCAACCATTCTCTGGTTCTTACCCCTTGGCCAAGAGCTGGGAAATTTCCCTTCCCAGGCTCTTGGGGAAACTCACCCACCTCCCAGTATAGCCAACCATTGCTCAGTCTCTTACCCTCAGTCACATACCAGTTGATGGGGCAACCTCCTCCCTGAGCTCAGGCAACCACCCACTGCCAAAGTGAACTGTCCTCCCTCCCTCCCTCCCTCCCTAGTCATCCTCCTCAGTCACTAACCAGGACTGGCCCTTTCTTACCCCTCCTTCCCAGGTTCAGAGGCAGCCCATCATCTTCACTATCATACCAACCACCCCTAGTCCTGCCCCCTCAGCTGTCAATCTGGGGCCAGGAGTCTCACACCTAGGCAACCCTCCCACCTACCTTCCTTATCAAGCACCCCATCCTTATCCATCCACACCCATCATCCACTGACATACTTGACAGCAATGTAAGTAATACCTCCACAATTCTTTATTAATCAGTGAAACAGACAAACTTTCCACGCATGTCTAATACTATCGATATATTTAGTTAAAAAGAATAGCTGAGAGAGCATTTTTTGTTGAAAATAGGTAGAAGGTTGGTAGACAGCAACCACCCAGTGAAGTACTACCGTCCTGCCAGATGACTGTGAAACAGAAACCTGTAACTGTTTTGCATGATGGTAGGATTGCTGGTTTCTTTTTCTGTCTCATAAACACGCTAGATAATAGGGATATCTTGCTACTCCTACTTACACTTTGGACACACTTCACAGACACGCACATGCATAAGGGCAATGTGTGGTGTAAATATTATGCAGAAAATTCGGAGTGTGGAAATTAGGAGAAGGTGTGGAATTAATAAAAGCATTAGTCAGAGGGCAGAAGAGGGGTTGTTGAGGTGGTTTGGTCATTTAGAGAGAATGGATCAAAGTAGAATGACATGGAAAGCATATAAATCTATAGGGGAAGGAAAGAGGGGTAGTGGTCGTCCTCGAAAGGGTTGGAAAGAGGGGGTAAAGGAGGTTTTGTGGGTGAGGGGCTTGGACTTCCAGCAAGCGTGCATGAGCGTGTTAGATAGGAGTGAATGGAGACAAATGATACTTGGGACCTGACGATCTGTTGGAGTGTGAGCAGGGTAATATTTAGTGAAGGGATTCAGGGAAACCGGTTATTTTCATATAGTCGGACTTGAGTCCTGGAAATGGGAAGTACAATGCCTGCACTTTAAAGGAGGGGTTTGGGATATTGGCAGTTTGGAGGGATATGATGTGTATCTTTATACGTATATGCTTCTAAACTGTTGTATTCTGAGCACCTCTGCAAAAGCAGTGATAATGTGTGAGTGTGGTGAAAGTGTTGAATGATCATGAAAGTATTTTCTTTTTGGGGATTTTCTTTCTTTTTTGGGTCACCCTGCCTCGGTGGGAGACGACCGACTTGTTGAAAAATATATATATATATATATATATATATATATATATATATATATATATATATTATATATATATATATATTTATATATATATATATATATATATATATATATATATATATATATATATATATATATATATATATATATATATATATATATATATATATATATATATATATATATATATATATATATTTATTTTTTTTTTTTTTTTTTTTTTTTTTTTTTTTTTCAACAAGTCGGCTGTCTCCCACCGAGGCAGGGTGACCCAAAAAAGAAAGAAAATCCCCAAAAAGAAAATACTTTCATCATCATTCAACACTTTCACCACACTCGCACATTATCACTGTTTTTGCAGAGGTGCTCAGAATACAACAGTCTAGAAGCATACACATATAAAGATACACAACATACCCCTCCAAACTGCCAATATCCCAAACCCCTCCTTTAAAGTGCAGGCATTGTACTTCCCATTTCCAGGACTCAAGTCCGACTATATGAAAATAACCAGTTTCCCTGAATCCCTTCACTAAATATTACCCTGCTCACACTCCAACAGATCGTCAGGTCCCAAGTACCATTCGTCTCCATTCACTCCTATCTAACACGCTCACGCACGCTTGCTGGAAGTCCAAGCCCCTTACCCACAAAACCTCCTTTACCCCCTCTCTCCAACCCTTTCGAGGACGACCCCTACCCCGCCTTCCTTCCCCTATAGATTTATATGCTTTCCATGTCATTCTACTTTGATCCATTCTCTCTAAATGACCAAACCACCTCAACAACCCCTCCTCTGCCCTCTGACTAATACTTTTATTAACTCCACACCTTCTCCTAATTTCCACACTCCGAATTTTCTGCATAATATTTACACCACACATTGCCCTTAAACAGGACATCTCCACTGCCTCCAACCGTCTCCTCGCTGCTGCATTTACCACCCAAGCTTCACACCCATATAAGAGTGTTGGTACTACTATACTTTCATACATACCCTTCTTTGCCTCCATAGATAACGTTTTTTGACTCCACATATACCTCAACGCACCACTCACCTTTTTTCCCTCATCAATTCTATGATTAACCTCATCCTTCATAAATCCATTCGCCGACACGTCAACTCCCAAGTATCTGAAAACATTCACTTCTTCCATACTCCTCCTCCCCAATTTGATATCCAATTTTTCTTTATCTAAATCATTTGACACCCTCATCACCTTACTCTTTTCTATGTTCACTTTCAACTTTCTACCTTTACACACATTCCCAAACTCATCCACTAACCTTTGCAATTTTTCTTTAGAATCTCCCATAAGCACAGTATCATCAGCAAAAAGTAACTGTGTCAATTCCCATTTTGAATTTGATTCCCCATAATTTAATCCCACCCCTCTCCCAAACACCCTAGCATTTACTTCCTTTACAACCCCATCTATAAATATATTAAACAACCATGGTGACATTACACATCCCTGTCTAAGACCTACTTTTACCGGGAAGTAGTCTCCCTCTCTTCTACACACCCTAACCTGAGCCTCACTATCCTCATAAAAACTCTTTACAGCATTTAATAACTTACCACCTATTCCATATACTTGCAACATCTGCCACATTGCTCCTCTATCCACTCTATCATATGCCTTTTCTAAATCCATAAATGCAATAAAAACTTCCCTATCTTTATCTAAATACTGTTCACATATATGCTTCACTGTAAACACCTGATCTACACATCCCCTACCCACTCTAAAACCTCCTTGCTCATCCGCAATCCTACATTCTGTCTTACCTCTAATTCTTTCAATTATAACCCTACCGTACACTTTTCCTGGTATACTCAGTAAGCTTATTCCTCTATAATTTTTACAGTCTCTTTTGTCCCCTTTCCCTTTATATAAAGGGACTATATATATATATATATATATATATATATATATATATATATATATATATATATATATTATATATTATATATTATATATATATATATATATAGTTAGTAGGTTGGTAGACAGCAACCACCCAGGGAGGTACTACCGTCCTGCCAAGTGAGTGTAAAACGAAGCCTGTGATTGTTTTACATGATGGTAGGATTGCTGATGTCTTTTGTCTGTCTCATAAATATGCAAGATTACAGGCATGTCTTGCTACTTCTACTTACACTTAGGTCACACTACACATACATGTACACATTTATTTATACACACTCATCTGAGTTTTCTTTGATTTTATCTTAATAGTTCTTGGTCTTATTAATTTTCCTTTTATATCCATGGGGAAGTGGAATAAGAATCTTTCCTCCGTAAGCCATGCGTGTTGTAAAAGTCAACTAAAATGCCGGGAACAATGGGCTAGTAACCCCTTTTCCTGTAAAGATTACTAAAAAGAATGAGAAGAAGAAAATTGTCAAAGTGGGAAGTCTGAATGTGCGTGGATGTTGTGCAGATGATAAGAAAGAGATGATTGTGGATGTTATGAATGAGAAGAAGCTGGATGTCCTGGCTTTAAGTGAAACAAAGCTGAAGGGGGTGGGAGAGTTTCAGTGGAGAGGAATAAATGGGATTAGGTCAGGGGTTTCAAATAGAGTTAGAGCTAAAGAAGGAGTAGCAATAATGTTGAAGGATAAGCTATGGCAGGAAAAGAGGGACTATAAATGTATTAATTCAAGGATTATGTGGAGTAAAATAAAGATTGGATGTGAAAAGTGGGTTATAATAAGCGTGTATGCACCTGGAGAAGAAAGAAGTGTAGAGGAGAGAGAGAGATTTTGGGAAATGTTGAGTGAATGCGTGGGGAGTTTTGAATCAAGTGTGAGAGTAATGGTGGTTGGGGATTTCAATGCTAAAGTGGGTAAAAATGTTATGGAAGGAGTAGTAGGTAAATTTGGGGTGCCAGGGGTAAATGTAAATGGGGAGCCTTTAATTGAGCTATGTGTAGAAAGAAATTTGGTAATAAGTAATACATATTTTATGAAAAAGAGGATAAATAAATATACAAGGTATGATGTAGCACGTAATGAAAGTAGTTTATTAGATTATGTATTGGTGGATAAAAGGTTGATGGGTAGGCTCCAGGATGTACATGTTTATAGAGGGGCAACTGATATATCGGATCATTATTTAGTTGTAGCTACAGTTAGAGTAAGAGGTAGATGGGAAAAGAGGAAGGTGGCAACAACAAGTAAGAGGGAGGTGAAAGTGTATAAACTAAGGGAGGAGGAAGTTCGGGTGAGATATAAGCGACTATTGGCAGAAAGGTGGGCTAGTGCAAAGATGAGTAGTGGGGGGGGTTGAAGAGGGTTGGAATAGTTTTAAAAATGCAGTATTAGAATGTGGGGCAGAAGTTTGTGGTTATAGGAGGGTGGGGGCAGGAGGAAAGAGGAGTGATTGGTGGAATGATGAAGTAAAGGGTGTGATAAAAGAGAAAAAGGTAGCTTATGAGAGGTTTTTACAAAGCAGAAGTGTTATAAGAAGAGCAGAGTATATGGAGAGTAAAAGAAAGGTAAAGAGAGTGGTGAGAGAGTGCAAAAGGAGAGCAGATGATAGAGTGGGAGAGGCACTGTCAAGGAATTTTAATGAAAATAAGAAAAAATTTTGGAGTGAGTTAAACAAGTTAAGAAAGCCTAGGGAAAATATGGATTTGTCAGTTAAAAACAGAGTAGGGGAGTTAGTAGATGGGGAGATGGAGGTATTGGGTAGATGGCGAGAACATTTTGAGGAACTTTTAAATGTTAAGGAAGAAACAGAGGCAGTAATTTCATGCACTGGTCAGGGAGGTATACCATCTTTTAGGAGTGAAGAAGAGCAGAATGTAAGTGTGGGGGAGGTACGTGAGGCATTACGTAAAATGAAAGGGGGTAAAGCAGCTGGAACTGATGGGATCATGACAGAAATGTTAAAAGCAGGGGGGGATATAGTGTTGGAGTGGTTGGTACTTTTGTTTAATAAATGTATGAAAGAGGGGAAGGTACCTAGGGATTGGCAGAGAGCATGTATAGTCCCTTTATATAAAGGGAAAGGGGACAAAAGAGACTGTAAAAATTATAGAGGAATAAGCTTACTGAGTATACCAGGAAAAGTGTACGGTAGGGTTATAATTGAAAGAATTAGAGGTAAGACAGAATGTAGGATTGCGGATGAGCAAGGAGGTTTTAGAGTGGGTAGGGGATGTGTAGATCAGGTGTTTACATTGAAGCATATATGTGAACAGTATTTAGATAAAGATAGGGAAGTTTTTATTGCATTTATGGATTTAGAAAAGGCATATGATAGAGTGGATAGAGGAGCAATGTGGCAGATGTTGCAAGTATATGGAATAGGTGGTAAGTTATTAAATGCTGTAAAGAGTTTTTATGAGGATAGTGAGGCTCAGGTTAGGGTGTGTAGAAGAGAGGGAGAATACTTCCCGGTAAAAGTAGGTCTTAGACAGGGATGTGTAATGTCACCATGGTTGTTTAATATATTTATAGATGGGGTTGTTAAGGAAGTAAATGCTAGGGTGTTTGGGAGAGGGGTGGGATTAAATTATGGGGAATCAAATTCAAAATGGGAATTGACACAGTTACTTTTTGCTGATGATACTGTGCTTATGGGAGATTCTAAAGAAAAATTGCAAAGGTTAGTGGATGAGTTTGGGAATGTGTGTAAAGGTAGAAAGTTGAAAGTGAACATAGAAAAGAGTAAGGTGATGAGGGTGTCAAATGATTTAGATAAAGAAAAATTGGATATCAAATTGGGGAGGAGGAGTATGGAAGAAGTGAATGTTTTCAGATACTTGGGAGTTGACGTGTCGGCGGATGGATTTATGAAGGATGAGGTTAATCATAGAATTGATGAGGGAAAAAAGGTGAGTGATGCGTTGAGGTATATGTGGAGTCAAAAAACGTTATCTATGGAGGCAAAGAAGGGAATGTATGAAAGTATAGTAGTACCAACACTCTTATATGGGTGTGAAGCTTGGGTGGTAAATGCAGCAGCGAGGAGACGGTTGGAGGCAGTGGAGATGTCCTGTTTAAGGGCAATGTGTGGTGTAAATATTATGCAGAAAATTCGGAGTGTGGAAATTAGGAGAAGGTGTGGAGTTAATAAAAGTATTAGTCAGAGGGCAGAAGAGGGGTTGTTGAGGTGGTTTGGTCATTTAGAGAGAATGGATCAAAGTAGAATGACATGGAAAGCATATAAATCTATAGGGGAAGGAAGGCGGGGTAGGGGTCGTCCTCGAAAGGGTTGGAGAGAGGGGGTAAAGGAGGTTTTGTGGGTAAGGGGCTTGGACTTCCAGCAAGCGTGCGTGAGCGTGTTAGATAGGAGTGAATGGAGACGAATGGTACTTGGGACCTGACGATCTGTTGGAGTGTGAGCAGGGTAATATTTAGTGAAGGGATTCAGGGAAACCGGTTATTTTCATATAGTCGGACTTGAGTCCTGGAAATGGGAAGTACAATGCCTGCACTTTAAAGGAGGGGTTTGGGATATTGGCAGTTTGGAGGGATATGTTGTGTATCTTTATATGTGTATGCTTCTAGACTGTTGTATTCTGAGCACCTCTGCAAAAACAGTGATAATGTGCGAGTGTGGTGAAAGTGTTGAATGATGATGAAAGTATTTTCTTTTTGGGGATTTTCTTTCTTTTTTGGGTCACCCTGCCTCGGTGGGAGACGGCCGACTTGTTGAAAAAAAAAAAAATTATATATATATATTTTATATAAGGCTAAAGAGGTCTTTGTGGCATTTATGGATTTGGAAAAGGCGTATGACAGGGTGGATAGGGGGGCAATGTGGCAGATGTTGCAAGTGTATGGTGTAGGAGGTAGGTTACTGAAAGCAGTGAAGAGTTTTTACGAGGATAGTGAGGCTCAAGTTAGAGTATGTAGGAAAGAGGGAAATTTTTTCCCAGTAAAAGTAGGCCTTAGACAAGGATGTGTGATGTCACCGTGGTTGTTTAATATATTTATAGATGGGGTTGTAAGAGAAGTAAATGCGAGGGTCTTGGCAAGAGGCGTGGAGTTAAAAGATAAAGAATCACACACAAAGTGGGAGTTGTCACAGCTGCTCTTTGCTGATGACACTGTGCTCTTGGGAGATTCTGAAGAGAAGTTGCAGAGATTGGTGGATGAATTTGGTAGGGTGTGCAAAAGAAGAAAATTAAAGGTGAATACAGGAAAGAGTAAGGTTATGAGGATAACAAAAAGATTAGGTGATGAAAGATTGAATATCAGATTGGAGGGAGAGAATATGGAGGAGGTGAACGTATTCAGATATTTGGGAGTGGACGTGTCAGCGGATGGGTCTATGAAAGATGAGGTGAATCATAGAATTGATGAGGGAAAAAGAGTGAGTGGTGCACTTAGGAGTCTGTGGAGACAAAGAACTTTGTCCTTGGAGGCAAAGAGGGAAATGTATGAGAGTATAGTTTTACCAACGCTCTTATATGGGTGTGAAGCGTGGGTGATGAATGTTGCAGCGAGGAGAAGGCTGGAGGCAGTGGAGATGTCATGTCTGAGGGCAATGTGTGGTGTGAATATAATGCAGAGAATTCGTAGTTTGGAAGTTAGGAGGAGGTGCGGGATTACCAAAACTGTTGTCCAGAGGGCTGAGGAAGGGTTGTTGAGGTGGTTCGGACATGTAGAGAGAATGGAGCGAAACAGAATGACTTCAAGAGTGTATCAGTCTGTAGTGGAAGGAAGGCGGGGTAGGGGTCGGCCTAGGAGGGGTTGGAGGGAGGGGGTAAAGGAGGTTTTGTGTGCGAGGGGCTTGGACTTCCAGCAGGCATGCGTGAGCGTGTTTGATAGGAGTGAATGGAGACAAATGGTTTTTAATACTTGACGTGCTGTTGGAGTGTGAGCAAAGTAACATTTATGAAGGGATTCAGGGAAACCGGCAGGCCGGACTTGAGTCCTGGAGATGGGAAGTACAGTGCCTGCACTCTGAAGGAGGGGTGTTAATGTTGCAGTTTAAAAACTGTAGTGTAAAGCACCCTTCTGGCAAGACAGTGATGGAGTGAATGATGGTGAAAGTTTTTCTTTTTCGGGCCACCCTGCCTTGGTGGGAATCGGCCATTGTGATGATAAAAAAAAATAAATCATTTTGAGTGTGTAAGGTAACATTTATGACAGGATTCAGAGATGGGAGGGGTGTAGGTAGTGCACTTTAATCCTGAAAGTGTTAATTACAGTGCTTGTGCTCTGAAGAAGGGGTAGGAATATTGCAGTTTGGAGGGCCATCTGAACTTTGATGTCTGGACACCTTTGTAGAGAGAGCTCTTGAATGAATGATAGTGAATGCATTTCAAAACTTAAACTAACCTATCTTGGTGGGAGATACTGGTGTGATAAAAAAAAAAAAAATTTTAAAATTTGCAATAATTGTATCTGCAGATCAGTATTCTTAAGTCATTGATTAGTTCCAAAGTGCTCTGATCGTACGGGTGGATAATGGTAAGTCTTAATGTTGTAAGCTAGGGATCTACTGTACTGTGCCAAGTTGATTCCATTACATTACTTTAAAACAGTTTAAAGTAATTGATTCCAAAGATATTGCAGTTGCAGGCTGTGTATGTAGAACTGAATAATAAATGTTACAATACTTTGGCAGGAATACTCCATAAAATGGTACCAGTTTGCTTTGTGAAGTGATGCTAAATATGTGTACTTCCATTCTTTTATGGCTTATATTTAATAAGCCAGACCATTATATCTGCCATGACATTCCAAGAATAATTATTAGGCATTATTATGAGAATTTTTTTGAAAAGTGGATTGTCATGTGTAGCATTATCTGTTTTAGTAATTCCACTGCTTTTGGGATTGTAAGAATCTGTCATGACACTTCTAAATGAGCACATCTGTTATGACAATTATAGCAAGTATAAGGTGCAAAGAGATGATTGAGCTTGAAAAAATATAAATTCATAACTGGTGAGGAAAGATGAAATTTTTTTAGGACATTCAGTGAAGTGCATTATCAACATTTCTGTGACAGATCAGTCACCATTTATCCTTGTACTGATGACTGATTTATCACTGAAGCATTGATTATACACCTCTATAAACATAAAGATTTCAAGTCTCTTCCACCTGTAGACAATCACACACCTAGTGTGAAGTATGGAGTATTATTAATTTTAAGGTATTCCCAGAAAGCGCCAAATTGTCTACATTTTTGCACAAGTTCACCATCAGTGTCAAAAAGTGGCATCACATGCACTATTTATAGGCACAGTTGTAGAATTAACAATTGATATAAGTACAGTAGAGAAAATAATATTGATCTGCTGAGCTTTATCATGAAGTAGGAATTTTGCGAGAGAGATCTGAACTTTTTTTTTTTTTTCCAGGATGGTTTACGCCACCTAAAGAGGATGGGTAAGAGAGGAGATGCGGCAGTTGGTGTCCCTCTACCCGTTACCCCTTCCTTCCCACCCCATAGTTCCCCTATCCCCTTTTCCCATTGGCTGCAATTGCAGTCTCTTCCACCACCTGCACCTCTTCTCGACTTCATCTCCTCATGGTAATTCATCTTTGCATCAACACCTTGAAAGTGAAGTATTGTTTTCTCATCATGCAAGAGTGACTTGGTATGAATTTTGTCTGGGCTCAGATTTAAGGCTTATTTAAGAGGTTGGGCTTCAGAAATTTTGTCAGTTTTTTCTTGGTCTGCAAACTGAGACTTGCTTACTCATGTGTTCCTAGGAAAATATGGCTGTTGATTGATTTTCTGAGGGATTCCTTTTTCTAGGTCCAGCAGCTGAGCCTTAGGGGCATGCAGGTTCATTTTAAGCCACTTGTCTTATTCCAATGGTTTGCACATAGCTCATTATGGCAGCTATGAAGCATGGTACCACCTATGGACTAGCGTTGGTAGTTACCAGTTGGCCAAGCAAGTCTAGCAGTCATTGTTTTTGTAAGGGGAAAAATTTGTGGTTGGTCTGTGATAAATAGAATATGGCCACCTTATTTTTTTTTGGGGGGGGGGGAGGGATGGGCTTGTTTAATTCTTTAGTGGTATGTTATATCTTTAAAATTTAAAGCATATTCCATAAATTCTTGAAAAAAGGTTCTGGCTGGATGAGTTTGTTTCAAGTTATGAAAACTAGAGCAAGCTTGAGTTTGTTGTACTTTTGGTAAGTTTGTTGCTAATACTACTGTTAATTGCAAATGTAAGTGTGTTTACAGTTCATGTAATTTTAATTGTTTCCTTGTAATTTGTTTCATATGTCATTCATGGATATTCTTTGCATCATCATTTTATCATATATCTGTCATTTGATAGAGATACTTTTATCAGCATCTTCTCTTGTAATTTTTTTTTTCAGCGCACTTGTATAATGTATCAGGTTTTATTCATTTGAGTTTCTCTAATTTTGGTAGTGTCATTGGAAGTAACGTAAGAGCGGTCAGCATTGGTCGAGGAGGAGGTAGGAGTATTAGGTATATGTGAGAGAGAAAGGATGCAATGGTCCTTGAAAATTGAGAATGTAAATGCACTAAGAGGCTAGGTACATGGCAAAATATAGCCATGATGTGGTTACGCAAGTTACAACCAAAGGTCCTATCTCCTGGGGTAGTTAAACTCTCAAAACTCTTTCAGAGATGTGCAAGATCATCATTCTCCTTTTCCCACGTTCATTAGTCATTTTTGCAGTGCATGAAATTAAATCATCTCAGGTTGGCTGTGTAATCAAAATACAGTAATAAACACTTTTCCCAGCTCATCATGACTTGTATTAGCCAATATGAAGGGCTTTCACAATATTTTACCACAAGACTGGGGTTGATAATCCAAAGTTTCTGAGCAAGCAGAAAAAGAATGCCTGTATTGTAGAATGGTAACTGGAAAAAGGAGGACTGTTAAACCAGTGACTACTTTTTAGACAAGAATATTAAATATTCATTGTTTTGCTGGCATTTTTGTTCATTTTAGAATGTGAAGGTTTGTTATTGTTTATTTAAATATCAAATTTTATTAGGCCTCGAAAGAATGATTTAATTAGAACTGGTAAAGTGAATCGTCATTTACTTTTATAATGCTTAATTTGATTTCATGAATATTTCTCACCATCAGTAATGGTGAAAGTGGGATACCTATTTAGTGACCTTATGGTATTATCTAAATATATATACAGCCTCTCCTCACTTAGCGTCGTACTCATTTACTGATGATTCAGACTTAAGATGGGCTCTCTGACCAGTATGCATACATAAATTATTTGTTAGAGTTGACGTCATCTATTCTGTTTATTACAATATATAGTACACTACTGTATATACGTTTAAAAATACACCAGAAATGTCGTAAATGGTGCAAAGGTGACATTAAAACAATATCAAAGATGGTTGACACAAACCCACTACCATTATAGTATGCTCCTCACTTAGTGACGAATTCGTTTTCTGATGTGGTCCTAGGAATGGAACTCCGTCGTTAAGTGAGGAGAGGCTCTATGTATTTAGTAAAATTAAGGTACAGTAACAAACATCAGTATAATGATTCAACATGTAAGGAAGAATAAGGCATATGAGTTTTATATTAAATGTTTTTAAATATTGAAGCAAGTTTTGGGTAATTATATGATTCTGACATAAAGAAATGTTATATATTTGAAATGTCTTCCATCTGCTTGGCCTGAATCCGTGCACAAACTGTAAAATAAATATCAAAGATTTTGTCAGCATCTCTCAATGGCTACAAATTTTCATTGTTTATTACTTTCTCTTTTCTGCACTTCAGGTATAATACCATGATTCATTAACACATTTGGAAAATATTTTTTTAAAGTGCTTGGAAGACATCTGATGTATTTCTAGTTTTGACAGTATTTTTAATCAGGAATAATCTGAGGATAACATTGTCATGCTTGCACTGCATATTTGTGCTTATTTGGCATTATCATGCTTGCATGGCATTGTCGTGCTTACGTGGCATTGTCATGCTTACGTGGCATTGTCATGCTTGCGTGGCATTGTCGTGCTTGCGTGGCATTGTCGTGCTTTGCACATCAGACAAGCGTTTGTCTTGCCTCGGAGTTATCATTGTCTTTGGCTGATACAATATCTATTGGGCTGTCCTACCTTGTGGAAGAGAGCAAGTTGCTGTAAGCCTGTGAAAATAGTCTAATCAAGATTTTCACAATGTTTAAAGGGAATAATCCCCTTATTGGTCCCTTAAAAGATTGTAAATCACACTTTTTTTAGGGCATTGGGATATTACTTCTAATTTCATTCAGTATGGATAAGTGTTTGGTCTTCAAAATAAAGTGATCCCTAATTAAGATACTTGAAACTATTTTTAATAACACATTTAAGTGATTAAAAAGTTTTGCATGTAAATATCTAGACAACTTTTATGTTTGTCAGAGGAAATGGTTATATTGTGGTGCTGACACACAAGAAATGTCCAAATAGTTATAGGCACTGTGAAGGTTTGAAACATTTGCACTGCTAATGTAGCATTTGGCAAGATGCAGTAATGTGAGCATAAGGAGTCATTTTGAGCCTTGATGTGATTGTCTACAAGTGTTTTATGTGCCCTGTGGGACTTAAGACATTCTAAGTTAGTAAGGAAGGTCCATTCTTGTTTTCACCAGTTTTGAATTGTTCCTTGGTGTATTATTATGATGGACATACACGTGTGTGTATGTATGTATGTACGTATTTTTTTTTAACATGTCAGCTGTCTCCCACCGAGGCGGGGTGACCCAAAAAAGAAAACTTTCACCATCACTCACACACAATCACTGTTTTTGCAGAGGCACTCAGATACAACAGTTCAGATGTCAATCCAAACAGAAAATATCCCAAACCCCTCCTTTAACCCTTTCAGGGTTTCCAACGTACTAGTACGACTTACGCACCAGGGTTATTGACGTACTAGTACACGTAAATTCTAGTGCCTTCAAATCGAGTGAGAGAGCTGGTAGGCCTATATATGAAAGAATAGGTCTATGTGGTCAGTGTGCACTGTATAAAAAAAATTCTGCAGCACACAGTGCATAATGAGAAAAAAAAAAACTCCGTGTGTTTGGTTTAAAACAGTGACTTTGCACTGTATTTTCGTATGGTATTTATGGTTGTATTCTAGCTTTCCTGGTCTCATTTTATAGAATGGAAGACACATTACAGAAATTGAGATGATTTTGATTGGTTTCACAGTGAAAAGTACATTGAAATTGAGCTCAAATTAGCCGAAATGTTCGATTTTTTCCGAAGTTCAGAAGTAAACAAATCGTGCCATGCGTCCAATACACATCAACTGGTGAGTCTAATATTCTTTCACGAGTGTGCTGATATTATTTATACCATTTCTACACTAATGCAGTAGTCTGCATAACAGTGAGAGTAAAAATTCAAAGTGGAAAGCAAAAGAAATGTAAGAGGGCTCTAGGGACATGACTAATGAACAGAGAAAATGTTATTTTAGTGCCAGAAATGTCTGTCTTGTTTATTCTGGACCCTTTTTGGAAATTGGCCATCTTTTGAAATTTGTGTGCGAATAGCAAAATTGCTAATTTCTAACCACTGTTGGATAGTCGAAATCGGTAAATGGGTGGTTTCTTGTACTCATTCGATAGAAAAAGTGGAGTTCTGGTGTAATATAATTTTTGTTGACTAGTTTGCTGGAATTGGCCAAAAATTGGGCGAAATCGCTGATGTGTAAAAAATCGTGGAGACCACTAACTTTGCGAGAGCATAATTCCATAAATTTTCCATCAAATTTCATACTTTTGGTGTCATTATGATCGGGAAAAGATTCTCTATTATTTCCTAATATATATATATATTTTTTTTTTTTTTTTTTTTTTTTTTTTTTTTTTTTTTTTTTTTTTTTTTTTTTTTTTTTTTTTTTCGAAAAATTTTCAGCCCCGAGAACAAGTTTAGGAGAGGGCCTCTCAACCCTGCAAGGGCTAAGTGCAGGCATTGGACTTCCCAACTCCAGGATTCAAGTCTGGCTAACTGGTTTCCCTAAATCCCTTAACAAAATATTACCCTGCTTGCACTTTAACAGATCATCAGGTCCCAAAAAACCATTTGTCTTCATTCACTCCTGTCTGACATGCTCATGCATGCCTGCTGTATGTCCAAGCCCCTGGCTCACAAAATCTCTTATCCTCCCCCTCTCCATCCATTCCTAGGACCCCTACCCTTCCTTTCTTCTACTACAGATTTGTACACTCTCCAAGTCATCCCATTTTGCTCCATCTTTAAATGACCAAACCACCTCAACAACCCTTCTTTGACCCTCACGATAATACTTTTAGTAACTCCGCACCCCTTTTTAATCACCAAACTACAAATTTTCTGCATAATATTTGCACCACACATTGGCTTCAGACACGACATATCCACCTCCCCCAATATCCTCCTCACTGCAACATTCACACCCATAAACTGTTGATACCACTCTACTCATACATTCTCCCCTTTGCCTCCATGGATAATGGTCTTTGTCTCCACGGATACCTCGGTACACCACACCTACCTTTTTTTCTTTCATTTCTGTGGTTTATCTCGTCCTTCATCAACCCATCCGTCACAGGTCTACTCCCAAATATCTGAACACATTCACTTCCTCCATACTCCCTCCAGTCAATATCCACACTCTTCCATAGAGGCATGTGACCTTTAAAAATAAACAATTTCACCATGAGTCACACTATTGCTGTTTTGCCAGAGGCATGCAGATACAATTTTTCAGATGTCACTCCATACAACAAATATC